>NW_020925453.1:599290-620704 GCF_003984885.1 Neopelma chrysocephalum | reverse complement strand
ACCAGCCATGTGGTATAAGGGGTTTCCTTACCAATAGTCATTTTACACTTCCCTATTCCCGTTCGCATGTTTCCCTGACACCGGTTCCAGGCTGAATCCGGTGTCTTACAACTCCGTGATACGCCTTATAGGTTAGTAAAGAAAAAAACTCCTACATTAGTGATTTGTTTAATTCATTTGCTTGTAATAAAACCGATTCTTTATTTCTCACATCCTCACACTCTTCCCCTGCTCCAGCGTGAGGTCCCTCCCACAAGTCACAGCCCTCTGTGAACTTCTCCAAGATGGGTCTCTCCCATGGGCTGCAGTTCTTCATGAATTGCTTCAGCATGGGTCCTTTCCATGGGTCCTTCAGGAACAGACTGCTTCAGTGTGGGTCCCCCACAGGGCCACAAATCCTGCCAGAAACCTGTTCCATGGGGCTCTCCAAGGGGGCACACCCTCCTTTGAGTGCATCCACCTGCTCCAGCCTGGGGTCCTCCATGGGCTGCAGGGGATATCTGCTCCACCGTGGACCTTCATGGGCTGCAGGGGGACAACCTGCTTCACCATGGTCTTCACCACAGGCTGCAGGGGAATCTCTCCTCTGATGCCTTGCGGCAGGATGGCCCACCCCAATAAGGCCTAGAATATGATCAGAGAATGCATACAAGGCAAGCCATCATGCAAGTTCTACTGCTGGTGCCAGGGTGCTGTCTTGGTGTTGAATTATGCTAAAACCAGCTTGGTTCACCAGACTTCAAACACACATCCTGCTTTTTGAAGCAGGATTTGACAGATAAGCTAGTCGCTGGCCTGTAAATCTGACTACCGGTTCTTCACTTTATAACTATAAAAGCCCAGTCCAACTTTCACATGTCAGATTCTTCCACATAGTTCCTTGAAGTGTGGAGCTTCTCCTGTGAAGCAGGGATGCCTCTTCATGGTTACTCCCCAGGAGTTAAGAAAAAGAAAGAGATCTGCCCGCTATCTCGTATGGTGAGTTATATCAATCTCTACTTAACAATTGTTTCTTTTGCTAGCTTTGATACAATTGCTTTAATATAATTGCTTTGTTACAGTGCACTATACTACTTTGTTATATGATACCCTAGTAGTAGATTTTTAGCTTTTACACTGTGTAGTAAATAATTCTGATTAAGATCTTTCGTCTGCTCCCTTGTCTGTTCATTTATCATAATAAATAATTAATTTTATATAAATATATCTGTTTTGCCATTATTAAAAGCTGTGGGACAAAGTGATTTAATCACACCTCTATAATTCCTTAAATTTAAACCGTTGACACAGTCTGAGGCTAAGATAGGATTCAGTTGCACCTAAACTCTTTTCTGAGAAGGAGTTTAGAAAGCAAGGGAGTCCTTTCTGCATCTCATGACTCAACAGCAAGGCTTTTTTTTTAATAACTTTGTCTAAGCCTTCCACTTTCTCCCATGACACACCTGGAGCACCTTCTTCCCCTCCTTCTTCACTGACCTTGGTGTCTGCAGAGTTGTTGCTCACACATGCTCACTCCTTTCTTCTGGCTGTTGTTGTGCAGCATTTTTTTCCCCTTCTTAAATATGTTATCACAGAGATGCTACCGCCATCACTGTTTGGCTCACCTTTGGCCAGCAGCAGGTCTGTCTTGGCTGGCATTGGCTCTATTGGACATGGGGGAAGCTTCTGGCATTTTCTCACAGAAACCACCCCTGCAGCCCCTCCACTACCAAAACCTTGCCACACAAACCCAATACATGTGGACAGTGCTTTATGGGAATCATTAATGCGTCAGCAGGTTTGGCCTAAGATTCCAGCAATAATACTATGATTTACATGCTCCTGCATGAAATTTGGCCGATAAGAGCTGGAAGCTCTTACTTTTGTCACATGTCTTAGATGCACAGTATTGAAGTGACATATTGCATGCTTATCCCCCTTGGTCTACACACTTAACAAAACATGATGATGTTTTTGCAGAAAATAATAAGTAAGATGAGAAAGTTCATCAACTTACAGAGAGGGTTTGCTGCTGTAAATAGTCTGAAATCACAAGCCAGACCATTTGGTCATGGTTTACATTTTCTTTTCTTGAAGGTCTGACTGGATGGTATCAGTTCTCATTAATGTATTTCACACATCTCCCAAGGCCTTATGAATGCCAGAACAGAATTAACTGCTTTTTATGCTATCCTAGGATATACTGTTTCCTGACAAAGCAAAGGTGAGCATCTCAACAGGTGGGATGACTCCCTCCTCTCCTTCTTCCAGATTCTTCTCTCAGTTGACTTCAGGAGTGTGGAATGCTGGCTTCACCCAGCTTCCTAACTTTATGGACCTGAAAGGAGAGGAATCTCCTCATGGTTTTTTTTCCTGACACAGAAAGATCTCTGGTGGACAGGGAGAGTTTGTCCCCAAGACCACGCATAGCACCAGTCGAAGTCTAATTTCCTAAGTAGTTCAAATGCCCTGTTAAGATAATTTTGGAAAACACGTTTATAACAGGATGCGGCAGATGTGAGGAAGCTCTAGGAGTGCCTTGCCGACCAGGGCCTGTGGTGGTGAGAACCATGTAGGAGGAACATACTGATGTCGGGGTTTAGGGATATAACAAGTATTTGCAATGGAATGTACCATAGAAACTACATATAGTTGAGCCAAGTGATTTAAAGGGACTAACCAAGCAAAGTAAAGAAACAATGAGGAGGGGAACTGAGGCAGCCAGCCAAGCAACACCCAGTTACTCTATAACCAGGTGAATTGTCTTGAAGAAGTTCATAAGGGGGTCACTTGGAACTTTGGGGGCTCCAGACTGAGAAGACCACCAAAGATGAAGCCCCTCAGAGACCTTATAAGGATATGTATATATGCTAATAGGTGTTGGGAAATGTCATGAATATGTAACAGGAGTGCGGGGAACAAAAAATGAATAATCATGTAATTATGACATATAAGCTGTAGTGAAGATACCTCTGTGTGCATTTTGGTGAAATAATGACAACGTACCCGGCACTGATGCCTGCCTCCTAAATTGAGTCTTAGAGTTTTAAGTGCCAATTTTAGGCAACAATATCCCCCATAACTGACCACAGCTAGGGAGGACCTGACAAGCCTGGTCCACTGGCTGCCCCACCGCTACCCACTGACTCACCCTGTCGTCCCGGGCTGCCTGAGAGGGGCCGCAGAAAGAACGATTTATCCCAGGCCGCGCCGGCCCGGGCCACGCTGGGCCGTGAGGCCCACAGACCCTGTGGCCACCCTGCCCGGCCGCCCCCAGCAGAGCTCCTGCAGCGCCAGAGGGCGCTACGGCGCCAGCTGCCTTGCCAGCCCTGGCGCTGCGGCCATGTCCGCCAGCGGTTTGAAAGTGCGGCGGCGGAGGAGCGGGTTGTATATAAGAGCTGAAAGACTAGAACAATTGAGTTAGTTCCTGCTTGGTCTCTCTTGTTTCCTCTTTTTCTTCTTCTCTTCCTCCCCCTCTTCTTCTCTTGTTGTGCTGGGCCCAGCTGGTAGCGTGGAGCGAGCCGGCCTGGGGGATCCGTTCCCATCGCCGCACCAGCACTACTGAGGTCGCCATTTTCACCTCCTCCCCGCCCCGAAACCTCCCGACTGGGCTCGCTGCGCCGCGGAGGGAAGGCGCTTCGCCAGTGGCAGCAGGCAGTGTTTGGCGCTCAGCTGCGGACGGGAAGTCGGCCGGGAGGGCGAAAATAGGCTAGCGCCACTCCTGCCCGTTGCGTGTGACCGCCTAGCCATCACCAGCTTCCTCCCCTGATTTCGTCTTCATCCTCCTCCGCCCCTCCCCAGCGCCGTGGAGAGGGGGCACGGGACTCCCGAAAGGAGGGGAAGAAGGTGCCGAAGAGAGGTGGACAAGGAGAGACTGCCATTGCGGACAGCGGTGAGTGACGGGAGCAACAGGGATTTGGGTCCCCCCCCAGCCCAGTCGGCGGTTTTATCACCCTCTTCTTCCCCCGTGAGCCCGACTCCCGGCCTCGCCAGCCTGCCTGCCATCATGGGTGCCGCTGGGGCCGGATTGAGCAGGGAGGGGTGTAGAGCAGGTACCTGCGGCGAGTCGGACACCGGAACCGGTCGCTCCCTTCCCCCGATCGGGGTAGCCCTGGTAACCTCTCCCTGTGGAGTCCCCAGCTTGCTGGTGGCAGTTCCTTACCGAGGAGCCCACCAGTATCTTCCGTACTACAAGCCCTCAGCCCTGCGGCTGGGTTGGGCGAGCTCGCAGCGAGCGGCGGTGGGGCTGCCGAGACCCGGGTGAGACGATGTGAGGAGAACAGCCCTCTTGCAGGAGAGGAGTATGTACCCTCAGAACAGGGTAGGCTCTTCGTCAACAGCTCAATGAATGATGGTCTTGAGGCATTTTAAAAAGTTTTCTTCTGACACTCTAACAAAAAAAAAGAATAATAAAAAAGGCAAGAAGCTGCGTTTCTGATAGGTTATAAAAATAAGGATATTAGTGGGTGGGTGGTTTGTGGTTTTTTTTGTGTTTGGGTTTTTTTTCCGGTTGGTTGCTTTTTTCTTCCCAGGGGAGGTAGATGTGAAATCATACTGGGTTGAGGGAGGGCAAGTGGTGCTTTGAACTGGTTGCTTGGTAGTAGACCTGCAGGAGGTCAAGGCTGTGGGGAGACTGAGCTCAGCCTGTGCTGAACACGAAACATGGTGGCCTGCCGGGGATGCTGCAGTGCTTCTCTCCTGAGCAAAAGGGACGGGTGTTACCGTGACCCACACTGCCTCCACCCTGCCCCTGAATTTTAAAATAACGGTGTAGTTTATTGTACAGCAGTGTGAAACGCAGAATGTCACTCTAGAGAAAAATTCCTCAAAGCTACCTATTAAACCAAGTGTCTAAAGGCTATTGGGGATGTAACAGTGGTAAAGTAATTTTCTATTCAAAGAGCTAAAATCTTATTTTAACTTGGTGGTTTGTAATGTGGGGCTTGTCTTTTGGATTAAGCATTTAATTTTTAGTCTGTTATGTAGTATATGTAACTTCATGCTTTTATCAAAATTATAAATCTTTGATACCCCCATCAATTTTTGGGACTTCTAACTGTGAAGTCAGATGTGAAACAGATCATAGAATCATAGAATGGTTTGGATTAGAAGGAACTTTTAAGATCATGAAGTTCCAACCACTCTGCCATGGGTAGGGACACCTTTCACTAGACCAGGTTGCTTAGAGTTCCATCCAGCCTGGCCTTGAACACTTCCAGGTATAGGGCATCCACACCTTCTCTGGGTAACCTGTTCCAGTGCCTCACCACCCTCACAGTAGATAATTTTTTCCTAAAATCTAATCTAAACCTACTCTCAGTTTAAAGCCATTACCCCTTGTCCTGTCACTACATGCCCTTGTAAAAAGTCCCTCTCCATCTTTCTTGTAGGCTCCCTTCAGGTACTGGAAAGCTGCAATTGGGTCCCCCCAAAGCCTTCTCTTCTCCAGGCTGAACAATCCCAATTATCTCAGCCTTTCCTTGTAGGAGAGGTGCTCCATCCCTCTAATCGACTTGGTGGCTCTCCTCTGGACTCACTCCAACAGGTCTTCCTGTGCTGGGGACCCCAGAGCTGGATGCAGTATTTCAGATAGGGTCTCATCAGAGTGGAGTAGACGGGAAGACTCACCTCCCTCGACCTGCTGCCCATGCTGCTTTTGATGCACCCCAGGATATGATTGGCTTTCTGGGCTATAAGCACACATTGCTGGCTCATGTCCAGCCTCTCATCCACCAGCACCCCCAAGTCCTTCTCAGCAGGGCTGGTCTCAATCTGTTCATCCCCCAGCCTGGATTGATATCAAGGGTTGCCCGACCCAGGTGCAGCACCTTGCACTTGGCCTTGTTAAATTTCATGAGATTCCCACGGGCCTACTTCTCGAGCTTGTCCATGTCCCTCTGGATGGCATCTTGTCCTTCAGCTGTGTCAACTGCACCACTTGGTGTCATCTGCAAATTTGCTGAGGGTGCACTCGATCCCTTGGTCTGTGTCATTAATAAAGGTATTAAATAACACTGGTCCCAATACGGACCCCTGAGGGACACCACTTGTCACTGATGCCCATTGGGACTCAGCCACTGACCACTACTCTCTGGATGTGACTGTCCAACCACTTTCTTATCCATCTAACAGTCCACTCATTGAATCTATCTCTCTCCAATTTAGAGAGAAGGATGTTGTGGGGGACCATGTCAAAGGCTTTACAGAAATCCAGATAAATGATATCTGTAACCTTCCCTTGTCCACTGATGGAGTCACTTCATAGAAGGCCACTAGGTTGGTCAGGCAGGGCTTGCCCTTGGTGAAGCTGCGCTGGCTGTCCCAAATCACCTCCCTGTCTTCCATGTGCCTTAGCATAGCTTCTAGGAGGGTCTATTCCATGATCTTGCCAGGCAGAGGGGTGAGGCTGACAGGTCAGTAGTTCCCAGGGTCCTCCTTTCTACCCTTTTTAAAGATGGGTACAATGTTTCTCTTTTTCCAGTCATCCAGGACTTCACCTGACTGCCATGACTTTTCAAATATCATGGAGAGTGGCTTGGCAACTATATCTGCCAATTCCTTCAGGACTCTGGGATGCATCTCATCAGGTCCCATAGACTTATGGTCATTCAGGTTCCTCAGGTGGTCATGAACCTGATCTTTACTTACAGTGGGAGGGACTTTGCTCCTCCAGTCCCCATCCTGCTGTCCATTCACTTGAGAGGTGTGGGAAGAGAGGTTGCCATTGAAGACTTGGGCAAAGAAGTTGTTGAGTACCTCAGCCTTCTCCTCATCTCTTGTTACCAGTTTTCCAGCATTGTTTATTGAAGGGGTACACCTTCTTTGACCTTCCTTTTCTGGCTGACATACCTGTAGAAGCCCTTTCTGTTATTCTTTGCGTCCCTTGCCAAGTTCAGTTCCAGCTTCACCTTGGCCTTCCTCACCCCATCCCTACACAACTGAACTTCATCTATACTCTTCCTGGGTCACCTGTCCTAGCTTCCACTGCCTGTACATTTGCTTCTTGCCCTTTAGTTTAACCAGCAGTTTCCTACTCAGCCATGCCAGTCTCTTGCCTTCCTTGCCCAATTTCTTGCTGCTGGGGATTGCTGGCTCTTGCACTCTATGGAAAATTTCCTTAAAAATCTGCCAGCTCTGTTCTACTCCCTTGTCCCTGAGGACAGTCTCCCAGGGGATCCTATTGACTATCTCTCTGAAGAGCTGGTAGTCTGCTTTCCTAAAGTTCAGGGGCCTAACTTTACTCCTTACCTGACCCATACACCAATGCATGATCACTGCAGCCTAGGCTACCTCCAATCCTGACATTCCCAATTAGCTCACTTGTGTTGGTGACCATCAGATCCAGTATCACGTCCCCTCTCATAGAGCTGTCTATTACCTGGGTTAAGAAGTTATCCTCCATGCATTCCAGGAGTCTCCTGGATTGCCTACAGCTCGCTGTGCTACTTTTCCAGGAGATGTTGGGGTTGTTGAAGTCCCCCAGCAGGACAAGAGCCTGCGAGCATGATGCCTCCGTTAACTGGAGCAAGAAGGCTTTGTCGATAGGCTCTCCTTGATCAGGAGGCCTGTAGTAGATACCAACCACAAGGTTCCCTTTGTTGCCTCGGTCTCTGATTCTGACCCACAGGCTTTTGACCTGCTCTTGGCTGTTCGTCATGGTGGGCGAATGTGCTTAGGCATGTGAAGGAGAAGGTATTAAGACTTGTGATTCTTCATCACAGTTACTGTATTCCTCATCTAGTCTTATGAAATATTGAAACATGTTCTTCCCAACTGCTGACACCAAACTTGGAACAATCTGAAAAAAAGATAAAAATGCGTTTTTTTTCTAACTTTTTGTTATAGGTTAACCGCGTGAGGCAGCGAAGCACCACACAGTTGCTTGCTCATTCTGCCCACAATGGGATGAGGAAGAGAATGGGAAGGGTAAAAGTGTGAAAAAACTTGAGATAAAGACAGTTTAATGGTAAAGCAAAAGCTGCATGTGAAGACAAAGTAAATTAAAGGAATTTGTTCACTACTTCCTATTGACAGGCAGGTGGTTAGCCACTTCCAAGAAAGCAAGGCTTCATCCCATGTAATGGTTACTTGGGAAGACAAATGCTATAACTCTGAACTTCTCCCTTTCCTCCTTCTTTGTCCCAGTTTTTTATTGATGAGCATGGCATCATATGGTATAGAATATCCTTTTTGTCAGTTGTGGTCAACTGTCCCAGCTGTGTCCCCTCCCAACTTTTTGCGCACCCCCAGGCTACTCACTGCTGGGATGGAGTGAGAGAGTACGCCTTGATGCTGTGTAAGTACTGTTCAACCATAGCTAAAACATCAGTGTCAGCAACACCATTTTGGTTACAGATTCAAAACATATTACCATATGCTACTATGAAGAAAATTAACTCTATCCCAGTCAAAACCAGTACACTTTGATTCTAGTGTCACTACATATCACTTCATTCTCTAAAGGTCTAGAGTATTGGGGGAGGGGAGAAGGTGGAAAAAACTTTCTTATTTCTTCTGGAGATACTGTAAAAAAAATGGTAGTGAATTTTGGGAGAGAAATGTTTTTATACTAACAAACAAGTTGAATTTATTAAGGAAACCCTTATTCCATTCATTTCTGGCACTGAAAGCTTTTCCCACACTTTTGCAATACAGTCTTGCTGCCAGAAGTGCTAGCCTAAAATGTTTGCAGACTGCATTCATGGTTGTATTTGTTTCTAGATACACTGCCTTTTCTGTGGTGGTATCTTTAAAATCCGAAATGTCTTTTCTATTTACCTTGGTTTTGTACTGTATGGTTTTCATATTTGTTTCATGGACTGTCTTTTCTGTGCAACATTTTCATGGTTTTAGCTTCCTGAAAATGTGTAAGGAAGTGTTTAGAATTCATACACCATATTTGCGTAACTTTTGTATGACGATTTAATTTTCAATGTAATAATTCAGGGATTTGGAGCAAGGGGAAAAGAATAGCTAGTTCGCTTATTTAATGGAAATTGAATGTGCTCTGCACAATGTAAGGGCAAAGGAAAAAAAATCATATAAGATGTTGGTTGTTAACATCTCTAATGAAGGACATGGTAGCTTGATGTGGGTTTTTTTTTTAGTTAAGCTTATGTAACTATTTTTCTACCTGCAATTCTTGAGTTCTGGTTATTGCAATAATCTTGTAGAGTACCTCTTTGAAGTAACTTAAATGCAAAACTGCTCTCTTCTGTTACTTCATTTCAGATGCCCATTTGTACAAATACCTAATAATTTTTCATTACTGCTGTCTCTTTTACCCAATATGTTTGTACCAGACTGTCTTCCACTTCCTTCATTGTTAAACCTGGGTCACGACTAACTCATGCAGCTTGCATATTTTGTTTGTATTTTGAAGTAGAACACAACTGATCCAGATTGAACAATATCAGTGCAACAGTGTCACATTTGCTGTCATTTTTCACAGTAAAGTGCAACATGAGAAACAAAGTCACTGAGCCTTTGTACTGGTGAAAGCCATAAAGTAGAAGAAAGCTAGAAAACAAAGTTCATGAATAAGAAAATTACAGTTATGGAAACCAACTTTCTTTATACCTGTCTGTCTATATGAAGAGTGTATTATCCAAAAAGTAGGATAGGAGAGTGCTTCAAGGAAATTGGTTAATTGACTAAATTAGGGACTAAGCGGCTTGTTTTTCTACTGTGTAATGGGAAAGCAAATGAAAATGAGGCTCACAAAAGTCCTATCATTATCTGCCCATGTAAAAAGTTGCTCTCCCTCCTTTAAGTACTGGAAGGCCACATTGAGGTCTCCCCAGAGCCTTCTCCAGGCTGAACAACCCCAACTCTCTCAACCTGTCTTCATAGGAGAGGTGCTTCAGCCCTCTGATCATCTTTGTGGCCCTCCTCTGCAATCCATCCAGCAGATCCACGTCCTTATGTTGGGGGTGTGTTACGACCCGCCCTAGGAAAAGGGGGGGGGTAACCCAGTTTTTTATCAATAATTCCCTTGGGGTGGATTAGAGTGAAACGACACTGAATAATCGGTGTCTGAAAACATATATTGGTAAGGTTTATTTCAACAATTTTGTATCAACAGGCATGCTAGCATTTTGGGTGTTGTCATCTATATCATTTATAGCAATATGGCACAGGGATAACTTCGGGGTGGGAAAATGCATAAGGGAGAGAAAGGAAAGACAGGATAAGGGTAAGGGAGAGTAAGGGAAAGAAAATATGAGAGTGGAAAGATGCATATAGTCACCGCCCACAGGGTCCAGCGATGACACTTGGTAGTTGCCGCTTCCATGTCTGTCAGTTGAAGTGGTGGCCTTGATCTGCTGGGGGTGAAGGAGGGAAGCCCTCACACTCCACGAAGTTATGAGTTATTATATCCATGGTTAGTGTCACAGGGGGACCCCTGGTGGCCTAGTGGTTAGCATGCGGGACTCTCACCGCTGCGACCCAGGTTCAAATCCCAGTCCCCCGGGCAGATGGAGCTCGTTAGCCCTGTGAGGCCATCCATCTATGAGAAGGTCACTCTAAACAAACCTACGTCCTGAGGACCTCACTGCCATTGTCCAATCTTGCTTGGCCCCGGCAGATGAACCTTAGGATTAAAGGGTTGGCTCAGTTCAGCGCATGCTGTGTCTCACCTAAAAAATCCATTGCGCAGGCTGGAAAGGTAAAAGACCTTTCCCAAAATCTTCGTTCGCGAAGACTGGCCATTAATAATTAATTAATAGTGTCACGGGCCATGTCTCGAGCCTCTAACCTCTCCCTGGGCCTGCACAGAGTTTTTGAGTCTGGCCTGGTTCCCGCCTTCCAAGATTGGTGGGGGGGGGGGCCCAATTGCCCATCAGAGGTGTAAGGCAAAAGTCAAAAGCCTGCAAACTCCTGGAATGCATAAATCATTAACCATTTCAGTCTCTGACAGGGTGCCAGAGCTGGATGCAATACTCCATGTGGGGTCTCATGAGGGCAGAGTAGAGAAGGAGAATCACCTCCCTCGACCTGCTGGCTACACCTCTTTTGATGCAGCACAGGATGTGGTTGGCCTTCTGGGCTGCAAGTGCCTGTTGTTTGCTCATGTCTAGCTTTTCCTCCATGAGAACCCCCAAGTCATCCTCCACAGGGCTGCTCTCAATGGGCTTTCTCCCAGTCTGTACTCATGTCTGGGATTACCCTGACCCAGGTGCAGCACCTTGCACTTGGACTTGTTGAACTTCATTGGGTTCTTGTGGGAATACTTCTCACGTTTGTCCAGGTCCCCATAGATGGCATGCCTTCTTTCTGTTGTGTCAACTGTACTGCTCGGCTCCATGTCTTTTGCAAACATACTGAGAGTGCACTCAATCCTGCTGTCTATGTCATTGATAGATATTGAAGAGCACCAGTCCCAAGACAGAGCCTTGAGGGACACCACTCGTCACTGGCCTCTACCTGGACATAGAGCCATTGACCACAACTCTCTGGCTGCATCCATTCAACCAACTCTTTATCCACCAATTAGCCCACCCTTCAAATCCACGTCTCTCCAATTTGGAGATAAGGATGTCATGTGGGACCATGTTGAAGGCCTTATGGAAGTCTAGGTAGATGACATTGGTTGGTCTTCCCTTGTTGACTGTTGCAGTCACTCTATCATAGAAAGCCACCAAGTTGGTCAGGCATGATTTGCTCTTAGTGAAGCTGTGCTGGCTGCCTTGGATCACCTTCTTGTCTTTTATGGGCCTTAGCAGATCTTCTAGGAGGATCTGCTCCATGATCTTCCCAGGCACAGAGGTGAGGCACACCGGTCTGTAGTTCCCTGGATCACCTTCTCTCCCCTTTTTAAAAATAGGAACAATGTTTCCCTTTTTCCAGTCACTGGGGATTTTGCCTGGCCACTGTGACTTTTCAAATATGATGAAGAGTGACTTGGCAAAAACATCAGCCAGTTCCCTCAGGACCCTGAGATACATGTCATCAGGCCCCATAGACTTGTGGCTATTCAGCTTCATCAAGTGGTTCTGAACCTGCTCTTCACTTACAGTGTGAGGGACTGCTCCCCCAACTCCCACCTAGAGGTTCAGGGACTTGAGAGATGTGGGAAACCTGACTGCCAGTGAAGACAGAGGTGAAAAACTTGTTAAGTACCTCAGCCTTCTCCATATCTGTTGTTACCAGTTCTCCCTTCTTGTTTGTTGGGGGGGATGCTCTCCTTGGCCTTTCTTTTCTGACCTATGTACTTACAGAATCCCTTCTTGTTATTTTTCACATCCCTTGCCAAGTCCTGTTCCAGCTTTGCCTTGGCTTTCCTGACCCCATCCCTACACATTTGAACTGTATTCCTATCCTCTCCCCAGGACACATGTCCCTGCTTCCACAGTCTGTGTATTTCCTTCTTACTCCTCAGTGTAAGGAGCAGATCCTTGCTCAGCTATGCCAGTTTTCAGCCTGCCTTGCTCAATTTTCTGCACACCAGGATGGAGAGCTCTCGCTCTTTAAGAGAAGTGTCAAAGATTTGTCAGCTCTGGTCAACTTCTCTGTCCTTAAGGACAGTTTCCCAGGGGATCTCATTCACCAACTCCTTAAACATCTGGAAATTTGCTCTTCCAAAGTTCAGGGTCCTGACTTTGCTGTTTGCCAGGCCCATGTTCCTGGAGATTGCAAACTCAACCAGGACATGGTTGCTACAGCCTAGACTGCCTCCAGTCTTAACGTCTTGTGGTTTAGGAATGATATTCTCTAATTTAGTGTTCCCACTTGTCATGGGTTGAGGTGGCTGGGTTTTTTGGTAGTGGGGGGGGCTACATAGGGTGGCTTTGTGTACCCATGACACCACTGAAACAACATGCTGCTCGCTCACTTTCCCCCTCCCCCTATGGCGGGATGGAGAGGAGAATTGGAGGCACAAAAGGTAAAGATTGCGGGTTGAGATAAGAACAAATTACTGGAAACAGTAATGAGATAAGAAAACCAACAGTAACAGCAACAATATTAATAACAAAAGTGTACAGGAGAGAGGCGAGTGATTCACATGCAAAATGCTCACCCCGGAGCCGGCCCACTCCCTCTGCCACGCTACCCCGACTCGGAAGTGCTACCCCAACCCGGAAGTGAGCCCTTCCCCAGTTCCCGGAAAATTATATGAGGTGATATAGAGTAACCTCCAGGTCCTAGCCATGCCTCCTCCTGGCTGCTGCAAAAATTAACCCTGTTCTGGCTAGAACCAGGGCATTATCCACCCATTATGCTATACCATCTACATCATGCCCAAATCCTACACCTACCAACTATATCCATATATACACAAGCACAGTTATCATTTCCATAGTCAGTGGCCGTCCCTCCAAACTGTTTGTTGAGTTCATTTAGTCCATGACTGTGGGTTCTCTCCATCCTAGATGTCTTCCAGGGCAGGACGGTTGGTGTCCTGTCAGCTGGTTGCAAGCTGCATCAGGAGCTCACGACTGGTGTATCTGGAGCAGTCCATCCTCATTGCCCATGGTAGTTATAAAATACAGTGGCAGTGTCATTCAGCAACCAATATTATACAGTTCAACATTACAGACTGTTCTCACCCAAAGATCAAATCCCCTTGAGGTACAAATCGTGTTTCCTCGTCCCTCTGCCTTACCTACCAAGTACACCCAGGTCCTTGAGCAAAAACAATTCCACAGATGGGTTTGTCTTTTCTTGAGGCAGGAGTAATCCAAACTGTCTTCCCTAATACATTTCTCATATGCACCATGGGGACTTTATCCCCTTCTATGGTACATGGGGGTTTTGATTGGGCAGGGTCAACTCGATTGGTAGAGCTTCTAGTGTTAAGTAACCAGGTGGGCTTCACTAAACATAGATCCCAATGTTTGAAGGTCCCACCACCCATTGCTTTCAATGTGGCTTTTAACATTGTACCATTCAATTTTCCCAGAGGCTAGTGCATGATGGGGAATGTGATATACTCTGGGTGCATTCCTCCCATTGTGGGGTTCCATTTCCGAAGGCTTGAGGTGGATAGGGAAGGGGTTACTCCAGCTCCAGGGGTTTCTTCAGGGTCCTGGACGCATGGAGGGGTTAGGTGCTCACCCCTCCCCCCACCTACGTGGTCCCATGGCTCCGGAGAGACAGCACCCAGATGTGGAGAGGAGGCGAGAGAGAGTTTATTGATGAGGCAGTTACATATATAGGTCTTGGAGGTTTCACAGAGTGACCAATTACGGGGTCAGGGGTCTTACAAAACACCAATCAGGCAGGGAACAGCCAAATAAGGAAGGGGTTACAAGAGACCAATGAGAAGACTTCTTGATATCTCTCAGGACATTCCTGGGACAGAGATAAGAACTGGCCATGGGGGATTTTGGGAAGAAGAAAGCACAGGGACCACAAAAAGCCATTTTGAAACACATTCAAACCACAGCTTCCCATACAAGGTAGATTCACTGCTACAATATACCCACTCAATACTGTGCTCTCTGGCCCAGGTGTCTATGGGGCTATTTTTGAAATGAGTCCTGTTGTCCAACTCAATTCTTTCCAGGGTGCCATGTTGCCACAGG
The DNA here is from genome assembly GCF_003984885.1 of Neopelma chrysocephalum. NCBI lineage: Eukaryota > Metazoa > Chordata > Aves > Passeriformes > Pipridae > Neopelma > Neopelma chrysocephalum. The sequence continues at coordinate 606,197 of NW_020925453.1, read as the reverse complement.
ACTTGCTTTTCAAGGCCCAAGATGGTGTTCCAGACAGTGGTGTGAGGCCCAGGGTGCGTCTCCAGCCATCCAGTGGTTGTTTCCACTGTTGTAAGCATGTAGCACTTGCCTTGGCGGGCTTGTAGGAATGTGATGTAATCAATCTGCCAGGCCTCACCATATTTATATTTTGACCATCGTCCACCATACCACAGAAACTTTACCCGCTTGGCCTGCTTGATTGCAGTGCATGTTTCACAGTTCTGGATAACCTGGGAGATAGTGTCCATGTTTAAGTCTACCCCTTGATTGTGAGCCCATCTGGATGTCACGTTTCTTCCCTGATGACCTGAGGAGTCATGGGTCCACCAAGCCAGAAATAATTCACCCTTATGTTGCCAGTCCAGATCCACCTGAGACATTTTAATCTTGGCAACCTCATCCACTTGTCTGTTGTTGCGATGTTCTTCAGTAGCCCGAGTCTTGGATACATGTGCACCTACATGACATACTTTTACAGCCAAGTTCTCTACGCAGGCAGCACTGTCTTGCCACAATTCAGCAGCCCAGATTGGCTTCCCTCTGCGCTGCCAATTGGTCTTTTTCCATCCGTCCAGCCACCCCCACAGAGCATTTGCTGCCATCCACGAGTCAGTGTAGAGGTAAAGCGCTGGCCATTTCTGTTATTCAGCGATATCTAAAGCTGGCACAGCAGCACTCAATGGTGTGACTTCATTCAGGCCACGATAGTCTACTGTCAGTCTCCACTCTCCATTGTACTATCCACTGCCCATATAGGACTATTAAAGAGTGAGTAAGTCTTGCTGAGCACTCCCTGGCTCTCCAGTTCATGAATCATCTCATGGATGTTCCAGAGTCCCGGTTGGTGCAGTATTGCCAATGGTGCACTATTCTGGTAGCGATTGGTACCTGTTGTTCTTCGACCCTCAGCAGTCCCACAGCAGAAGGGTCCTCTGAGAGGCCAGGCAAGGTATTCAGGTGTCTAATTTCCTTTGTTTCCACAACTGCTACCCCAAAAGCCCAATGATGCCCTTTTGGGTCTTTGAAATACCTGCTCCTGAGGTAATCTATGCCAAGGATGCACAGGGCCTCTAGGCCAGTCACAATGGGGTGTTTTTGCCATTCATTCCCAGTCAGGCTCACTTCAGCTTCCAGTACAGTCAACTGTTGGGATCCCCCTGTCACCCCAGAAATGGAGATGGATTCTGCCCCTACATATCTTGATGGCATCAGGGTACATTGTGTGCCAGTGTCAACTAAAGCCTTATACTCTTGTGGGTCAGATGTGCCAGGCCATCGGATCCACACAGTCCAATAGATCCTATTGTCCCTTTCCCCCACTTGGCTGTAGGCAGGGCCCCTCTAGTTCTGGTCATAGTACTCGTTGCTCACTTCTTGTCAGTATGAACTGGAGGTCCCTTCAAGAGGATCAGAAGTAACACCAGCCCTTCTTTTCTATCAGAGGACTTGCCCACTGGAAACTGGAGTGGCATTTATCCTTGAAGAATTTCCTGCAGTGGTTGTTCTTCCTCTCAATTTATGTACCTGTGCTACTGGGGCAGAGGTGGATTTTCCATCCCACTTCCTCATGTCCTCTCCGTGGTCGTGCAGGTAAAACCTCAGGTTACCTTGTGGTGTGTACCCTCTCTCCTTAGCTGGGGGACGCTTGCTCCCAAGAGCAGAGTCTGGTCTGTACTGGCGGGACATGGGACATTTCTTCTTTAAATTGCTGGTAGTTCTCTTTAAATTGCTGGAGGTCCTTGGACAGTCTTTCCACAGATGAGACATAGGCCCATAGGGGATGAGAGATACTTTCTTCATGTAGCTGGACTTTGGTAACCAAATTATCCACTCTTTGTTTCCCTTCTTTCCATGACATCACTGACAATGAGTTGGCATATGGCGATGGTGTGCTCCGTAGGAACTTCCACCACATGGTTTGTGTACACTGGACTTCATCTGGATTTATAGGGGATTGCTCATTATTTGAATCTTTATCGATTACCTCCAGCACAGCTAATTGTCTCAGGTACTGGATACCTTGCTCCATGGTGTGCCACTTGTCTTGGTGCACTAATAGAACATCCTTGAAAAGATACCTTTCCCTCATGCTTGACAGGAGGCACCTCCAGAGGCTTAGAGTTTCTGTCTTTTTCTCAATCCCCTTGTCAGTGCATCCCAGGACAGGGATCCCAGTTGCTTGGCTTCACTACCATCCAGTTTCATATTGTGGGCCATGATATCCCAGCATTGGAACAGCCAGGTCACTAGGGCCTCTCTTGACTGGTGGCTGAAATCTTTTCACATATCTCACAGCTCACCCAGGGATAGGGATCGGGTGATTATCTCTGGCCCTGCCTCTTCCTCCTGTTGTGAGGGCCCTACTCCCTCACTATGCAAACTGATTTGGTCATGGATTTCTTCTGTATAGGGGCGACTGCTACTGGCATGGGTTGTTCCTCTGGTTTGGCTGCAGTTTAAGTGGTCACAGTGCCTGCTGGTCTGCTTTCCTCCTCCTTCCCGAGGGTGCTGTCTGGTATCGAGCAGTGTCTGATAAATAGTAGCCAGGACCCAGCACGGTGCATAACTTTGCGCCTCTCTGGAACTGCCACAGCATTTTTCTTTCACATATTTTGTCACTACAGGGTCCTGTAGTTGTTCAGGGGTGAACTTCCAAACCACTGGCCCATTTCCTCCCACATTCCATGCCACTCATGACTATCCACCCTCGGAGCAGATCTCTGAAAGACCTCCCTAGAAATCTCTGTCTTGACTCTAAACATGGTATTGACCGTAATGGCCCTAAACATGGTGTAGACTGTACTGAGGAGACATAGCAGACCTAGCAACAAGAGCGTGCTTTCCTTAACATTCAAAGGAAATGAATACTTCTCAAAAGCTGTTGTAACAGGCCTGAAGGAGGAAAAGGGGGTGAAAAGCTAGGGAAAATCATTCTCCCTTGTTCCCCCCACAGACTGGGTACGATTATTAATATGTTGCCTAAAATCAGGAGAAAAACTCACCAGGCAAATTTAGTATAGATAAGATATAGAGCAGCTCTTTTAATGAAGGCCTTCTGGTGCAAAGAGTACAAAGGTGTGCGCTCACATACAGAATTCTTACACTTTTATATCTTTTACTAATTATCATGTCTAATGGGGACATCCAATCCTAAGACCCCTTTTGCCCGGGTACCACCCTCGGAACTGCCCCACTGGAGTCCCTCCAAGGGTCTTGAGCCTTCTATCTTGTTTTGTCTACCATATCTCTTGTTATTCTGGTCCAGGTGCACGTCCCAATGGAATGTTCTTGCTAAAAATCTATTGCCTTGAAAAGATGGTTAAAAGATGGTTAAACTGAAGCTCCAGGAATGTGACACACAAACTGTGAGAAAGTAACAGTCTAAAGTGAAAGAAAACTCCGGCTACATTAAAACCCACAAAAAGCTAAAAATCTTAAAATTCTAAGGCATCAATAGACTCTCAGAGGTAGTGCCCAAGGTAAGGGTAGGAGATCAACACTGAATACACATCCCAAATGACCCTCATTGCCCTTGACGTCATCATGTCATAAGCTGCTATCACACAGTACAGCAACAAAGCAATCCTGATCCCTCTGAAAAAGAGCACATAGTGCATATACGGACACATATACAGGGTTAGGAACCACAACCACATGAACAGACCAAACAGCATTGTGACCAGTGGCTCTGTACCTAATACAACAAATGCTTAGATCAAATGTTTCCACCCCACTCTGGGCAGATCTTTTGTTATTTCAACCCAAATGAAGGGCACCAAATAAAGGGCACCAAATAAAGGGTGTCGCGGTTTAGGAATGGTCTTCCCCACTTAGTGTTCCCACTGAAACCCTCCAAAACTCCTGCGGCTCACTCCCTCCCCCCTCCCCCTCCTCCTGTGGTGGGATGGAGAGGAGAATTGGAGGCACAATAGGTAAAGATCACGGGTTCAGATAAGAAGAATTTACTGGAAACAGCAATGAGCTAAGAAAATGAACAGTAACAGCAACAATATTAATAAAAGGGTGTACTAGAAAGGCAAATGATTCACATGCGAAAAAAAGCTCACCACGTAGAAAACCCCAACAATACCTGACCTCACCTCGCCACCATGCTCCCCGACCTGGAAGAGACTCCCTTACCCGCCCCCCCCTCCCGGCAATGAGGTGAGGTGGTATAGAATAACTGCCCCTCCTAACTAGTGCAAAAGTTAACCCTGTCCTGGCCGGAACCAGGACACCAGCAAATGACAAAGTCCTGCTGTGTTTAATGAGACTATGCTTATGTGTTAAAGTGAAATATGTACTTGGATAATCCTTTTGAATAGCTAATATATATTTATCTTGTGGTCTAGGGAATTAAGTACTTGCCAAAACAAATAATCAGTAACTAAGTTTTACCTGCCAGAAGAATAGAATAAGACACTAGGCCATGGAAAATGGCTTAGGTGATGTTGGCAAAGTGATTTGCCAAGCTTAAACCAGGAAACATCTGATGTTAAATCCATCATGATCTATGCCTTGTAATTCATTTTACTGTGTTTTTGGTGTCTTGGAGGAACCTGAGGATACTTCCTGATGTCAAGAGCTGCAATAGTTGCTGCTGCCATTTTCTTTATAGCTTCATTGTGTCAAAATGCACCAAAAAGGACTGTTGTGGTTTCATATCAGCTGGCAACTAAGTACCCCCAACCAGTGGGATGGGGAGGAGAATTAGGGAAAAAAAAGTAGCAAGTGACTGGTTTAAACCAGCAATGGTCATTAGACCAATTGCAGCCTGTGTGGAGTGCATGTTCCCTGTACCATTACTTGTACTCCTATTTCCAGCCTTCAGGTATTTGCTTTAAAGGATCAATACAATCTACTAGCCAGGTCTTCCAGAGTCATTTACCTTCACTCATATTGACAAACTGTTGTCCTTTTGACATTGTCTTAGTTTAACAAGATTACAACTTAGAAATTAAGAGACTTAAGGTGGAAGTGTGGAAAAGGAAAAGAAACAGATTTTTATTAACAAAATCTGAATAAACAACAAATGGTGCAGTCAAAAACTTTCAGAAGAAACAAAACAAAGTCCCAGTTCCCCAGGTGGGGGGGGGGAGAAACCCGTGGCAACCCAGGGAGGGGGTGGGGGAAAGGCAGGACTGTCCCAGCAGTTCAAAAGCTGCTCGCAGCTACGTGTGCTCGTAGCCAGCAATGAAGAAGTCCCTTTTTTCCCACAGGCAGTCTTGAAAGCAGAATACCTCTCTCTGAGATGGGTCGGTCTCTCTCTCTCAGTCGTTCTCTGCGAGGTGTCCCGTGGGAAAAAAACTTCCTCTCAGGAAAAAAGAAAGAGGCAACCAAAAACCGGGCTCCCATTCTGTCCGGTCCCAGACCAAACCCAAAAACCCCCGAACAAAGGACTCCCCAGCTCTCCCTGCGGCCACCGTGCTTCCCCGTGAGACCTCCGTTTCCCGAGAGTGCTCCCCCTCCTCCTCTCCTGCCCTACCCAGCATGCGTGACTTCGCTTCGTCCCCGTCCCCCCCCATCCCGGAAGAAACAGATGGGGGGGGTGCATTTGGGAAAAAATTCCAACATCTCTTTTCAAACCTATGACAGACATGTATTGTACCATTGTTTGACAATAATGGTATGAGTCTACAATTTTTTTTGCCACAGCTTTTGTCACAGTCTATCATCTCCTTGCATCCTCTTGAAACAAATCATAACTCCCAGTGTGCCCTAACCATTCCTGTAACTACTTACCTAGCCATTCTGAAGCAGAATTTTGTATTATATTTTTTCTAGACAAATGATCAGCCATGCGATTCCGCTTTGCCTCAGGGTTTTTAGGTTTTTTGTGGACAGATACATGCCCTATGGAAATGCTCTTAGATTAAGCTATATCATAAATATTTTTCCACTGTGTTTTTCCCCATGCATCTCTACTTGCCAATTCTTTTTCACCCGGTTCTCTAGCCACTGGGTGGCACTGTTACACTACACCCTGGAAGGCAAAAGTAACTTTTGTTTTTCTGCTAATAAATCCCTTGGGGCGATGTAGTGGGTTGACCTTGGCTGGATGCCAGGTGCCCACCAAGCTGCTCTATCACTTCCCAGCCAGACAGGGGAGAGAGAATAAGATGGAAAACGACTTGTGGGTTGAGATAAAGCAGTTTACTAAAGCAAAAGCGGAAGCTTGCACACGCGAAAGCAAAGGGGAAAATAACAAGGTTTATTCTCTACTCCCCATCAGTGAGCGATGACCGGTCATGTTCTGGGAAGCAGGTTTCTTAGCAGGCAGCCCTTGAAAACAACGAATGCCCCCCCTTCCTGCTCCTTTCCTTAGCTCTTATATCTGAGCTGATGTCATATGGTATGGAATATCCCTTTGGTTAGTTTGGGTCAGCTGACTTGGTTGTGTCCCTGCCCAGAATCTTGCCCTCAATTGGGGAAGGCATGTTACAGTACTGATGCTGTGCTCAGCAGTAGCCAAAACACTGGTGTGTTATCAATGCCCTTCTAGCTACCAATGCAAAGCACAGCACTGTGAGGGCTGCTATGAGGAAATGAACTCCATCTCAACCAGACCCAATAAAGGTGAATTAAAGTAAATTGATACTAGATGATCAATGTTTACATATATATATATAGGGTTTATTTTAGAACAATTTGGTTGCAAAGGAGACCAGGTATATAGCTGTTTTGGTTGTTATTATCTATAGTAATACGGCAATATAAAAGTTTAAAGATATCACCTGAGAAAATGTGTAAGGGAAAAGAGAGAAAGAAAGAAAGAGAGAGAAAGAATAGGAGTTTACCCAAGAAAATGTATAAGGGAAAAGAGAGAAAGAAAGAGAAACAATAAGAGTTTACCCCAGAAAATGTATAAGGGAAAAGAGAGAAAGAA
>NW_020925453.1:579761-599280 GCF_003984885.1 Neopelma chrysocephalum | reverse complement strand
AAAGAATAAGAGTTTACCCCAGAAAATGTATAAGGGAAAAGAGAGAACCAACCAAGACAGTGGGCTATCACCCCCTCTCCTCAGCCTTTATCTTCAATCTCCTGGCAGGAGACTTCTTTGCTACAGTATAAATGTTTTAAGGCAATTAAAAAATCCACTTCCTCACACACCTGTCCACACAACATATGAGTCTGTATAGATGCAAGTGTCTCCTTGCTCCAGGGCCATTTCCAAAGGTCTGAGCTCCGCCAGTTGGGCTGAGCTGTTGATGTCATCTGTGAAAACTTTTCTGGTCTATTCCAGTATAGCTGCAACTTTACCTCTATAATTTCCTCATTTGCTTGGCACTCCTGTCTGTGAACCAAACTCTTCTTGTCTTGCTGTCCCAGGGTGAGACACTGGTTATCAGGGAGGAGGGCAAATGGGAGTATTCAATAGGCATCCCAATTCACTCTATACTATCTGATAATTTGTTTCCTATATTTATCCTATCACTTGTCACTTGGTGATGTATAGACAAAGCCTATTGCTGCACAGTAGTTTTCTGTGCTACCCTTAAGGGTAACAGCTTGCCAGCTAATTTTTTTTTTAAATGAATAGGCAAATATAGCTTGATTTCCCTTTCTTGAGTCTACTTTTTTCTTCAGCAAATCATAGAGGTCCTGCTAGATGCTGAATCCAGGAATGTGTGACCTCCAAAACCCAGAAGTTCCTAATAAAACTTGCAATTCTTTTTTATCAGAAGGTGCTGGAATGCATTGTATCTCTTCTAATGTAGATTTGGATACAGTTTTACATCCTCCTAGCCATCAGAAACCTAAAAATGTAACCTCTTGACTTGGTCCTTGCCATTTTGAGTTGGGAATGCTAAGAACTTTGGCAAACCATTTCCTATTCTGGTGCTCCAATTAGAACATCATCTCCATATTCTAAAATTGTTACTTCAGATGGGAGGATGATTAATTTTAGTTCTTTAGCTAACATGGCATGAGCAATTGTGAGGCCATGTTTAAAACCTTGACATAGGTACTCCAAGTAAAATTAAACCTTGGTTTGTCTTGCTCTTGTATTGGGAACATCATCATCATCATGGCTAGGCTTCGCGAACGAAGATTTGGGAAGGGCTCTACCCACGTTTGTTACAAACGCGTTGGTGGCTAAAAAGGCCAATACGAGATAGGCATGTCCGGTTGCAAAAGGCACAGCAGAAAGATTCCTTAGATGGTATACACTGCAAGGCACGATTCTTCTCCAAGCTGACCCTGCCAAAAAAGATAAATTTTACGCTGACCTGTGCCGCCTTACCCAAAAGGTGCCTGCAAATGATAAGATCATTATCCTTGGTGATTTCAACGCCAGAGTAGGTAAGAATTTTGAAGCATGGAAAGGCATATTAGGCAAGCATGGTGTTGGAAACTGCAACGATAATGGTCGACTTCTGCTAGAATTCTGTGCAGAGCAACAGCTCACCGTCGCTAATACTATCTTTCAGCAGAAAAATAGTCTGAAGACAACCTGGATGCACCCCAGATCTAAGCATTGGCACCTCATCGATTATGTCTTGGTGCGACGGAGAGATGTCTGCGATGTCCTCCACAGCCACGTGATGCCCAGCGCAGAATGCCAAACAGACCATCGGCTTGTGCGCTGTAAACTCAACTTCAATCTCACATTCAAACCTAAAAGGGGCAGTATCCCAAGGAGAAGACTCCAAGTTAACAATCTCCAATCAGCCACAGTAAGAGACAGATTCCAGGCAAACCTTCAAACTAGGCTCGAAAACCATCCCACAGATTCTGCAGATTCCTCCCCTGAATCAATTTGGCACCATATTAAAAACAGCATCCTGCAATCCTCCGAAGAATCCTTAGGGTTCTCCCTCAAGAAGAACAAGGACTGGTTTGATGAAAACAACCAAGAAATCCAGGACTTGTTGAGGAAGAAGAGAACTACCCACCAAGCACACCTTGCACTGCCATCCTGTCATGCAAGAAAAACAGCCTTTCGTCTTGCATGCAGCAAGCTCCAACAGAAACTCCGTGACATCCAGAACAAGTGGTGGATCGATCTAGCTGTAAAAACTCAATTATGTGCAGATACGGGTGATCACAAAGGATTCTATGAGGCCCTGAAAACAGCATACAGGCCTACATACCAGGTACAAAGCCCTCTACTCAGCGCTGATGGTCAAACGCTTCTAACAGATAAAACATCCATTCTGAATCGATGGTCTGAACACTTTCAGACTCTTTTCAGTACCAACCGTGTAGTCCAAGACTCAGCAATTCAGTCCATGACACAACAACCGGTAAAGTATGAATTGGATACTGCCCCCACTTTAGGAGAAACTCTCAAGGCCATACAGCAGGTGAAAATCGGCAAGGCAGCTGGGGTTGATGGAATTCCACCTGAAGTCTGGAAATTGGGAACATAAAGCATCTTTTATATCTAACACTCCCATCCATGGAAAAGCACATTCATTTACTGTATTAAGTATATCTGCTGTGCTAGGAACAACAACTGTTAAAGAGCCAGTTACTTTACTCAAAGCCTTATAGTCAACAGTCATATGTCATATCCTGTTTTTTTTTTTAATAGGCCATACAGGGCTGTAATATGGTGAATGTTGGTTTTGTTCTACAATACCTCCTTTCTCTAATTCTCTCTCAGTGCTTTTCAGGCCACACCTGGAGCACTGTGTCCAGTTCTGGTCCCCACAATTAAAAAAAAAGATGCAGACAGACTGGAGAGGGTCCCAAGGAGGGCCATGAAGATGATCAAAGGGCTGGGGAACCTCCCCTATGAGGAATGCTGGAAGGAGTTGGGTCTTTTCTCCCTTGGAGAAGAGAAGGCTCAGGGGGACCTCATCACAGTATTCCAGTATTTAAAAAGTGGCTACAAAGAGGATGGAGGCTCTCTCCTTTCACAAGGAGCCACGTGGAGAAGACAAGGGGCACTACATAAAGGTTGCACTAGAAGAAGTTTCATTTTCATGTAAGACTGTTTTTATAGTGGTGTTGTGGTTTAACCCCAGCTGGCAATTGAGTACCATGCAGCTGTTCGCTCGCTTTCCCCCCACCCCTCCTCCGTGGGATGGGGAGGACAATAAGAAAAAAGGTAAAACTTGTGGGTTAAGAACAGTTTAATAATTGAAACAAAGTAAAATATAATAACAGCAACAATAATAATAGTAATAGTAATGAAAGGGAGGCAGAGGAATAAAAGCCAAGAAAGACAAGTGATGCATAGTACAGTTGCTCACCATCCACTGAATGATACCCAGCCATTCCATGAACAGCAATTGGCACCTCCCGTCCAACTTCCCCCACTTTATATACTCAGCATGATGCTCCATGGTATGGAACATCTCTTTTACCAGTTTGGGTCAGCTGTCCTGGTTATGCTCTCTCCCAGCTTCTTGTGCACCTCCTCACTGGCAGAGCATGGGAAACTGAAAAGTCCTTGACTTAGAGTAAGCACTACTTAACAACAGCTGAAACATCAGTGTGTTATCAACATTATTCTCATACTAAATCCAAAACATCTCCCTGTACCAGCTACTAGGAAGTAAATGAACTCTGTCCCAGCTGAATCCAGGACAAGTGAGAACAATCAGTCCCTGAAACAGCCTCCCCAGGGATGTGGTACAGTCCCCATTCCTGGAGGTTTTGAAGATGCAATTGGACAGGGTGCTAGGTAATCTCATCTAGGCTCCCTTTCCCACAAAAAGTTGGACTAGATGTTTTGAGATCCCTTCCCACCTGGGCTATTCCATGATTCTAATTGTTTGACTAATTCTGTCACAGTTTTTATGGCACAAGCAGATAGCTTATACTGAGGAATGTTAACTGGTTTACTATTAGGGAAGGGTGAGGCTATTAGTAGCAGATTTATAGATTTAATCATATGGACATTAGTTTTCATTGTAACTGGATTGGATTTACATGGCAAGGTTTTGCTAGCGGGGGGCTGCAGGGGTGGCTTCTGTGGCAAGACACCAGAAGCTGCCCCTATGTTAAACAGAGCCCAGACAGACCACTAACCACAGCTGATGGAGCCTCTTTGATAACATATTTTAGAAGGTGTAAAAAAATGCTGTGCAGCCGCTGAGAGAGAGGACTGAGAACATGTGAGAGAAACAACTCTGCAGACACCAAGATCAGTGAAGAAGGAGGGGGAGGAGATGCTCCAGGTGCCAGAACAGAGATTCCCCTTCAGCCCATGGTGAAGGCCATGGTGAGGCAGGCTGTCCCCCTGCAGCCCATGGAGGTCCATGGTGGAGCAGCTATCCACCTGCATCCCATGGAGGACCCTATGCCAGAGCAGGTGGAAGCCCAAGGGAGGCTGTGACCACATGGATAGCACACACTGGAGCAGACTCCTGGTAGGATCTGTGGACCCGTGGAGAGAGGAGCCCACACTAGAACAGGTTTACTGGCAGGACTTGTGACCCCATGGGGGACCTACACATCAGCAGCCTGTGCCTGAAGGACTGCACCCTGTGGAAAGGGACCCACACTGGAGTAGTTGATAGAATCAATTAAGGGGCTGGAATGGACCTTAAAGATTATCTAGTCCCAACCCCCCCTGCCATGAGCAGGGACACCTCCCACTAGACCAGGTTGCTCCAAGCCCTGTCCAACCTGGCTTTGAACACTTCCAGGGTTGGGGAATCCACAAGCTCCCTGGGCAACCTGTTCCAGTGTCTCACCACCCTCACAGTAAAAAATTTCCTAATATCTAACCTAAATTTCCCCTCTTTCAATTTGTACCCATTACTCCTTGTCCTATCACTATAGTTCCTGATGAAGAGTCCCTCTCTGGCTTCCTTGTAGACCCCCTTCAGATACTGGAAGGTTACTATGAGGTCTCCACACAACCTTCTCCTCTCCAGAGCTGAACAACCCCAACTTTCTCATCCTGTCTTCATAGGGTAGGTGCTCCAGTCCTCTTATCAATTTCATGGCCCTCTGGACTTGCTCCAACAGTTCCATGTCCTTATGCTGAGGGCACCAGAGCTGTATGCAGTAATCCAAGTGGGGTCTTATAAGAGCAGAGCAGAGGCAGAGAATCACCTCCTTCAACCTGCTGGCCACACTCCTTTTGATGCAGCCCAGGACTGTGTTGGCTTTCTGGGCTGTGAGCGCATACTGACAGCTCATGTTGAGTTTTGCATCCACCATCACCCCCAAGTCCTTCTCCGCAGGGCTGCTCTCAATCCCTTCTCCGCCCAACCTGTAGGTCTGTTTGGGATTGCTATGACCCAGGTGTAGAACCTTGCACTTCACTTTGTTGAACTTCATGAGATTTGCATCGACCCACCTCTCAAGACTGTCAAGGTCCCTCTGGATGGCATCCCTTCCCTCCAGCATGTGTACCACAACACACAGCTTGGTGCCATCAGCAAATTTGCTGAGGGTGCACTCAATCCCACTGTCCATGTTGCCGACAAGGATGTTGAACAGTATTGGCCCCAGCACCAACCCCTGAGGGACACCACTCATCACTGGTCTTCACGTGGACAATGAGCTGTTGACCACAACTCTTTGTGTGCGACCATCCAACCAGTTCTTTATCCACTGAGTGGTCCATCCATCAAATCCATGTCTCTCCAATTTGGAGACAAGGATGTGTAAGGCAAAATATATGCAGGTATCTTCCCCAAAAATGCCAAAGCAGTGGAAAGGATTCAAAAAGGTTTATTTCAGAGGCAAGGACATTAAAACTTACTTCACAGCACTGCAAGACAGCACCGGGCCTCAGGGAAAAGGCAAACCTCCTGTTTGCTCCCAGGTTTTATCATCGCTGGCCCCCCCAACTCTCCCCAGGCCACAGTGGCCCTGTAGCATTTCTGTAAGCGTTATCTCTCTCCTCTCACATATCTGAGAGAGGCTGAGCACTTCCCTTGGTATGTGTGGGGGAGAAAGCATTGAAACTGCCTTTGAGAAAGAGTTACCTTTTAGGCAGAAAGCAAAAACTCTGTCTCCTTTGTAACAAAATCTTCCAGAAAAAAGGGTATTCTACCCTCACAGAAGTCATGCGGAACAGTGTCAAATGCTTTGCATAAGTCCAGGTAGATGATCACAGTTGCTCTGCCCCTATTCACCAATGCTGCAGCCCTGTCATAGAAGGTCACCAAATTTGTCAGGCATTAAGAACTGTAGTTCATTGGAAGGACTCATTAATGTTGGAGAAGTTTGTGGAGGACTGTCTCCCATGGGAGGGACCACACACTGGAGCAGGGGAAGGAGCTCTTCCCCAGAGGAGGAAGTGGTGGCAAAAACAACATGACCATAACCCCCATCCCCTGTCCCCCTGTGCCACTGGGGGGAGGAGGTAGAGAGTTGTGAATAAAGTTAAGCCCAGGAAGGAGAGAAGGGTGGGGGGAAGGTGTTTTTAAGATTTGGTTTTACTTCTCATTATGCTACTCTGATTTTGATTGGTAATAAATTCAGTTAATTTTCCCAAGTCAAGTCTGGTTTGCCTGTGACAGTAACTGGTGAGTGATCTCTCCCTGCCCTTATCTCAACTCATGAGCCCGTCATTATATTTTCTTTTCCCTGTGTAATTGTAGTGAGTTTCTGTGGCTGGGTTTTGGTAGCGGAGGGGGGCTACAGGGGTGGTTTCTGTTAGAAGCTGCTAGAAGCTTCCCCTGTCCGGTGGAGTCAATGCCAGCCGGCTCCAGGATGGACTTCCTGCCGCTGACCAAGGCCAGGCCAATTAGGAGTAATAGTAACGCCTCTGTGATAACATATTTAAGAAAAAAAGATTGTTGCGCAGAAGAAATTCCAGCCAGGGAAGAGCAGAGTGAGAACATGGGAATAACAAAGTAGACACTAAGGTCAATGCAGAAGGAGGGGGAGGAGGTGCTCCAGGCACCAGAGCTGTGGCCCCTGCGGCCCGTGGTGAAGACCGTGGTGAAGCAGGCTGTGCCCCTGCAGCCCATGGAGGACCATTGGGGTGCAGAGACCCACCTGCAGCCCATGGAGTAGCCCATGCTGCAGCAAATGGATATCTGAAGGAGGCTGTGACCCCGTGGGAGGCCCAGGATGGAGCTGGGTCCTGCCAGAGACCTGTGGCCTGTGGACAGGGAAGCCCACGCTGGAGCAGGTTTTTCCCAGGTAGGACTTGTGGCCCCTGTGGGGGACCCATGCTGGTACAGCTCATTCGTGAAGGACTGCACCCCATGGAGAAGTGATCCATGGGACAGCAGTTTGGGAAGAACTGCTGCCCGAGGGATGGACTCACACCGGAGAGGTCCATCAAGGACTGTCTCCCATGGGAGGGACCCCACAGGAGCAGGGGAAGGACTCCTCTCTCTGAGCAGCAGTAGAAACAACAACTGACTGTAACCCCCATTCCCTGTCCCTCTGCACTGCTGGGGGGGAAGAGGGAGAACATGGAAGAAAGGAGGGGTGGGGGGAAGGTGTTTTTAAGATTGTTTTATTTCTCACTCTTTGGCTCTTATCCTGTTAGTCATAAATTTAATATCCCCACTTTGAGTTTGTTTTGTCTGTGAAGGTAATCAGTAACTGACCTCTCCCAGCTCTTATCTCTACTCATGAATCCTTAGCTGTTTTCTTTTTTTCTCTCTCCCCTCTCCAGTTGCAGAGGGAGAGTGAGTGGCTTTAGTGGATACCTGGCATCTGGTCAAGGTCAACCCACTACAGTAATTGAGGAGGGGAGTGATAGGGTGGCTTTGGTGGGCACCTGGTGTCTAGCCAAGGGCAAACCACCATACTGTTCCATAATTTAGAAAAAAAGTAGAAAGTGTTTCCTGATAATTACATTCCATGTGTTTTTCTTTATAGTTTTTCCTGTAAATTATATATTAATTTAATTTGGTTTAAATTGATTTAATCTGTTTTAGAGAAGGAAGGGGATCTGGAGGCTGAGTGTCAGAACACAGAAGTGCTCATTTGCAAACGTGTCGTCAGAAGTGTAATTGCCCAATTATGTCAACAATTTGATTTGTATTTTTGAATATAATAAGCACTTTTCTAATTAAAGGTCTGTTTTATGCTTCCATCTATCTTCTGAAAGTGTGACCATACAAAGAAAAACCTTTTGTATTTGATGCATTTTATGTAAATAAGCTAGATTAGTTGATCTCATTTATTCCTTGTTATTTAACTTGAATTTTTATTCATTGGTGAAAACCCTGCATTCATGTCTTAGCTGCTTTCAGAGATTACAAATACTGACTTAATAGGTGTAGGGGGGCTAGCTGGTATCAACTAATTAGGAAATTCATATCTATAATAAGCATAGGCACCTATCTTTCCCCTCTAAAGACAATAGAATCTTTCAGTGAAATTGAAAAAATTCTGTCATACAAAAATGTCTGAGTTGCCTTTGATCTTTTCTTGAGGCAGTATATGTTGGTTACTGGTAAATAAAGAAATGTTATGTAAAAGCACATTACCCATTTGTCCTGGTTTCGTCTGGGATAGAGTTAGTTTTCTTCTTAGTAGCTGTTACAGTGCTGTGTTTTGGATTCGGTATGAGAATAATGTTGATAACACACTGATGTTTTTGTTGTTGCTAAGTGATGCTTACTCTAAATCAAGGACTTTTCAGTGTCTCATGTTCTGCCAGTGAGTAGGTGCACAAAAAGCTGGGAGGGAGCAAAGCTGGGACAGGTGACTCGAACTGGACAAAGGGATATTCCACACCATAGAGCATCATGCCCAGTATATAAACTGGGGGACTTTCCTGAAAGAGGGGCTGGACATTTTGTTCAGAAGGATCCTGGGAGAAACAGTATCAAAAGCTTTACTGAAATCCAAAAAGATGACATCAACTGGCTTCCCTTGATCAGCTAAGTGGGTTACCTTGTCATAGAAGGAAATCAGGTTTGAAGAGCAGGACTTTCCTCTCATGAAGCCGTGCTGGCTGTGACCAGTGACAATGTTGTCTTTCAGGTGTTTTTCAATACCTCCCAGAATAACCTTCTCCATAACTTTACCAGGCACTGAAGTGAGATTAAGAGTCCTGTAGTTTCTGGGGTCTTCCTTCTCGCCCTTCTTTAAAACTGGGGCAACATTCGCCAGCTTCCAGTCAGCTGGGGCCTCTCTGTATTCCCAAGACGGCTCAAAAATCATCTAGAGGTTTTGCAATAACATCAGTCAGCTCTTTGAGGATTCTGGGATTAATTCCATCAGGCCCCATAGATTTATAGGGATTCAGCTTGAGCAGCAGATCCCACGCAGTTTCAGGGTTGACTGGGTATTGACTTCCGACATTTGGGAATTGCCTGCTCCTGTGCCCTTAGGAGGTGATGTTTGAAAAGTGACCAGCAGTGATGGACCCCAGCACATGCAAAAACATTTTCCCAGGGGACCTTACTTACTAATTCCCTGAGCAGCCTGAAGTCTGCTCTCCTCAAGTCCAGAGCTGAGGTTTTGCTGGCACTTTTCCTCCTTTGGGGCCTGGGCCAAGGCTATTCTATTGTTGTATTTTGTAGTATTGGCTTATGATATGATAGCATGTCTGGTCATGAAACTAATCTGGTGTGTACACAGCATTGCCATCACTGCTGTGCTTCAGGAGCCATCTATTGGGAACTATTAATAATTACACCTTTTGCCTTTTCTCCTCGGAGAGTCTACCTATGGGGGAGGCATCCTTCCTTCCTCCCTCCCTCCCTCCCTTCCTTTTGAGAATTTTGAAGATTTTGAATATCCTTTAAATACCCTTGAAACCAACCTGGTCCTTTTGCTAGGAGCTATCATGTTGCTGCATATGGTTCAGGTCTTGTTTATGGTTAAACAGCTATTTAAGAACATCACCCAGAGATCTGCCCCAAGGTTGGATAGTTATGAGTGGCAGGGTGTGTGGGATTGTATGGGCAAGTGCCTAGGACAGTGAACACTGCCAATGTTTTGGAATTTCACCCCTGAACAAGTGCATAATCTGGAAAAACTAGTAAAATACTTGGAAAAAGTATGCTGTCACCCTGGCAATTCCAGAGAGACACAAATCACTGCAATGTGCTGAGGTCTGGCCCAGCCTACTGAGCCCTGTTTCAACACTACTCAGTACCCTCAAGGGGAAAAGAAGGTTCTCTGGATTTGACAGGCACTGCAGGTACTCTAATCCTAGTGGCAGGCACTGCAGTGGAACCAGAGAACCAACCTATACTGGTATCAGTTGCCCCTAGACACAAGAACATGAAAGACAGCTCATTTAGTAAAGGAGGATGAAGCAGGGCTATCACAGGAACAGGAGAAAGAGGCAGAACCAGAACGAGGTAACTACTTGATCCCTATCCCTGAGTGAGCCGCTGGATATATGAAAAGATTTCAGCTGTCATCCAGGTGAGCACATTACCACCTGACTGCTCTGATGCTGGGATAACAGGGCTAACAGTTTGGAATTAGAGGGTAGGGAAATCAAACAGCTGGGATCACTTCCCAGGGAAGCAGGAATTGACAAGGCTATTGGTAGAGGGACATAAGTCCTCAGCCTCTGGAGTTGAATCCTGTCAAGCGTGAAGGAAAGGTATCCCTTCAAGAAAGATGTTATACGTCACCCAGGCAAGTGGACCACAATGGAGAGAGGGAATTATCCAGGCTAGAAGTGATTTATTTGGACCTGAACAACACACAGTCACCCACAGATCCAGACAAAATCCAATGCACATGACCCATGTGGAAGTTTGTACAGAGTGCACCATCGTTCATGGCAACCCACTGGCAACAATACTCTGGAAAGATGACACGCCACCAACAATGAGTGAAGTGTTTCAGCAACTCCAGGAATACAAGGAAAAACTGTCCAAAAGGTGTGAAAAACTGTTCCAAGAGTTCAGCAACAAAAAGAGGATAGGTCCTTCTCCCCAGCTGTAGGGACCAGTATCTTGGCTATTAATAGTAACTGTTCTTCTGCTCAAGAGAGAGGATATAGAAAGTACACACCACAGAGTACCCTGTGGTTTTACTCATGGGATCATGGAGGACATGAGGAAGTGGGATGGAAAACCTACCTCGACCCTGGAGACACAGGTATGTGAATTGCAAGGAAAAACAATTACAAATGGTGATTCTTCCAGGAAAGTTGCTGCTTCAGTCTCCAGTGGGCAGTTTCCCAGGCAGAATGGAAGGGCTGATCTTTCTTCTGATCCTGTGGAACAGAATTCTAATCCATTTCTACAAGAAGTTGGTAGAGAATCCTATGACCAGTACTAGAGGGGCCTTGCCTGCAGCCAGGTGGAGGAGAGGGACAACCAGGTTTACTGGACTGTGTGGATTCGATGGCCTGGCACAGCAGCCCTATAGGAGTACAAGGCTCTAGTAGATACTGGTGCACAGTGTACCCTAATGCCATCAAGCTATGCAGGGGCAGAACCCATTTGTATTTCTGGAGTGACAGGGGGATCCAAACAGCTGACTGTATTGGAGGCTGAGAATAACCTAACTGGGATGAGTGGCAAAAGCACCCCATTGTGACAGGCCCAGAGGCTCCGTGCATCCTTGTCATAGAATATCTCAGGAGAGGGTATTTCAAGGACCCAAAAGGGGGCTCTTGGTATAGCTGCCCTGGAGATGGAGGAAATCAAACAGCTGTCTACCTTACCTCATCTCTCGGACGATCCTTCTGTTTTGGAGTTGCTGAAGGTCAAAGAACAGCAGGTGCCTATCACTACCACAGTTGTGCACCAGCAGCAATATAGCACTAACCAAGACTCTATGTTTCCCATCCATAAACTGATTCTTCAACTGGAGAGACAAAGAGACAAAGAGTGGTTAGCTAGAATATGACCTGGAGTCAAAGGCAGACAAGTGGTGCCACAATTGATATCGCTAATGCCTCTTTCACCATCCCTTTGTTGGCATAGTTCAGGCCACAGTTTGCTTCCACTTGGAGGAGCATCCAGTACACCTGGAATCAATTGCCCCGTTGGTGGAAACTTAGCCCTACCATCTGCCATGGACTGATCCAGACTGCAGTGGAATAGGGTGAAGCTCCAGAACACCTGCAATACATTGATGATGTCATCATGTGGGGCAATGCAGCAGCAGAAGTTTTTGAGAAAGGGAAGAAAACAGTCCAAATTCTTCTGAAAGCTGGTTTTGCCATAAAACAAAGTAAAGTAAAGGGACCTGCACAGGAGATCCAGTTTTTAGGAATAAAATGGCAAGATGGATGTTGTCAGATCCTAATGGATGTGATGAACAAAATAACAGCAATTTCTCCATCAACTAGTAAGAAAGAAACACAAGCTTTTTAAGGCATCATGGGTTTTTTGATAATGCACACTTCAAATGAGTCTGATTGTCAGCCCTCTCTATCAAGTGACCCATAAGAATGATTTCAAATAGAGCCCTGAGCAATGACAAGCTGGGGAGAATGGCCCTACCTGGAGCCTCTGTCAGAAAGCACCAGGAGAGACTTGAAGTTGACCCTTAGACTTTTGGAGTCAGGATGTCATGTGAAAAGGGGGAGATTTCCTCAACCCTTATTGTAGGAAGATTTCTTCGACTCTTAGTGATTTATTTGTCTGTCAGTGCCCCAGGTAAGCCAAAACCTTTGTGCCCGACCAGTCTGTCAGCATCCCTGTGCTGGTTTAAAGGTTAACCAGCAAGGGAAAATGAACTCAATTCAAAAGAGAGATTTATAAGTCAGAATAACAATTTATTAAAATAATGCAATAAGTACAATTATACAGACAGACAATTGGTTTTAACCCACAAAACCCAAATGTATAACCCAGCACCCTAGGGTATGAACAAGAGTGGTGTACCTTGGCCCACCCCCGAGTCCAAAGCAAAGGGAGAGGGGATAAACCTGCTGGTGGGAGAGCTGCTGCAGTCTGGTCAGAAGTGGTGATTGCAGTCCAGTTGAGGGTGGTGGTCTCAGTCTGGTTGAACGCGGTGGTCTGCAGTCTAGTTGAAGGCAGTGGTCTGCAGTATTCCTCTGGATCCCACGAGAGGTGGCAAGGTTCTGAAACTCCCAGTTATATACTCTCCAGTTCAGGCGGGAGTGCTCAGTCCCTCCCTCAGAGTAGGGAATTCCATAAAAGGGCATGCGGATGCTCAGTCCCTCCTCCATAAAAGGGTATCAGAGCGGGGAATTCCATAAAAGGGTATCAGAGCGGGGAATTCCATAAAAGGGTATAGGAACATCTTCCCACCTTGCAGGTCTCTACTGACAACAGTTTCTGGGAAATGGCATGGACGGCTATAGAATACACAGTTTTGGGTTGCACCCATCCAGTGATGAATTGGTCCCAGCCATTCTAACCAGGACAATCCCGTTATGGGAACCCTCCACCGAACAGTTCCACTGGATCGGAGGGCGATTTGACTGCCCTTTTCAGGGGGGGCTAAGACAACAGTGTAAGAGAGACCCCTCAATGGGTCTTCCCACTTATTTGAATGTGTTATCTGCTGCTGGCAACTGCTAGCACCCGTAAAGGACTCATTTTAACAGTTTACGGAATAACACTATTAATACAAAATTGTGACAGGTTAATAAGGTTCGAAGGTTTCCGGTAATAGTATCTGACTGCAAAAATGTATTTAAAGCAATATACTATACTATAAAGCAAGCTCTAATCCTAATAGCAATATTCAGTGTGTGTAGAATATGATTCTTACTTAATAGGCATCCCTATAGGGGGAGAAGACAGGTTCAGCCCATCGACTGATCCAAACAGTTTCAGTGGAGTCTTCCCCAATTTTCTCCTTGTTCTCAATTTACTTTTATACTATTTCTTTATGTTTAGGTGGAGCTTGAGTGATTTTAGTAATAAATACCTTTGTTTCTGATTCACGTAAAATTTTCTCACTTTGCTTTTAAAGATACAACCAAAAGAATATAAGGGTGCATGCCCAGTGGGGGGTGGTAGCACCTTGGAGGCGGGTAACTTTGGGATGAAGATGTGAGTTAATATTACAATTAGGCTATAATGAACCAAGTTCATCCAAGGAGAGGGATTTTGCCATAGTTGCTGCTTCAGCAGCAAGACATCTTTATCTATTTCCCTTGGTTGACAGGTACTATGCGGTCTTATGAACTACAAAGTACCACTATGTTTCCCTCCCTGCAGGGATTTCTATGGAGGGAGGCCGTGGCATCTCCACTCCACTCCACCCTCCATTCCATCCCCTGTAGCAAGTGTTTATTGTTGTATGGGGAGTCCTCATGGAGCATGTCAACCATGTTCCATCCAGGGAGTAGCAGCCACATTTTACACTGTAATTCTTAGTCTCCTCTAATTTTTACCCCCAGCCAACGACCCACAAAGGGATACAGAGCATCTGAAGCCTGCTATACTCCAACTGAAAAAGAGATCCTGGCAGCTTATGAAGGGGTTTGAGCTGTTTCAGAAGTGATTGGTACTGAAGCACAGCTTGAACCCTGGCACCCCAGTTTTCTGTGCTGGGCTAGATATGCAAAGGTGGGGGGTCTCCTCTACACATCATACAACTAATGCTACATGGAGTAGTAAGTGGGTCACACTGATCACACAACGAGTTCAAATAGGAAATCCCAGTCATACAGGAACCTTGGAAGTGATCATGGACTGGCTAGAAGGCAAAGATTTTGGCATGTCACCAGAGGAGGAGGTGATGTGCTGAAGAGGCCCCACTGTATAACAAATGACCAGAAAGTGAGAAACAATATGCCTTGTTTACTGATGGTTCCTGCCATATTGTAGGAAAGCATCGGAGATGGAAGGTGGCTATATCGAGCCACTACAATAAGTCATTGAAACTGCTGAAGGAGAAGGTGAATTGAGTCAGTTTGTAAGAGGTGAAATCTATCCAGCTGGCTCTAGACATTGCTGAATGAGGAAAAGGGTTAATATTTTACCTCTATACTGACTCATCACTTGTTTTTTTTCTTGTGCTTTATTTGTCTCTCATTACAGTTATTATTATTGTTATTATCATTAGTATTATTATATTTTACTTTCTTTCAATTATTAAACTGTTCTTATATCAACCCATGAGTTTTACTTTTTGTTTCCCAATTCTCTTCCCCACACCATGGAGAAGGGGGAATGAGCAAGCGGCTGCATGGAATTTAGTTACTGGCTGAGGTTAAACCATTACATAATTGATCATTAAATTCCTGAAATTCCTAGAATATAAAGGTGGGGAAAAGATTCCTTTAAATCCAGGAATTTTTTATTACAGGAACCTAGATATACTTATTTTAGCTTTGACATGATGCAGCTTTGATTCCTTTATAATTAGAGCAATACACAGCATTTTGAATCTGAGTCATGTCTATACAGAGACAGTACTGATGCTGTGCTAGCATTGCTCAGCAGTAGCCAAAACACTGGTGTGTTATCAACCCCTTTCTAGCTACCTATGCAAAGCACAGCACTGTGAGGGCTGCTATGGGGAAAATGAACTCCATCTCAGCCACACCCAGAAACAACTATGTGCTCTCTTATCTTTAGAGTGTTCCCTAAAAGATTCAGGGAGAAAAAAAACTCCAGGGCAATTTAAGTGGGAGGTAAGATAAGGGAAGGTTTTAATGAAGCCTTTCAGGCTCTGAGAATACAAACCACACGTGCGCCCCCTGACCCAGGTGTTACAATTTTATAATGATGTCCATCCAATCCCTGTTCGTCCACCCCCCGGCCTTTTGCCCTGTTCCACTCCCTGACGCGCCCCTCGGGAATTGAGTCTGGGGGAGTTTTGGGACCCCCTCTTCCTCATCTTCATCTTCCTTGGCCTTGGAGGCTTTCCAAAGTTCTGGGTTTGAAGGTTGCTTTGCCTGGGTGATATCTTGTTGTCCAGGCCAGGGTGCAGATGGTCTTAAACAGAATGAAGGCCTACCTTGAAAAAGAGACTAAATATACTACTGGAATTCAGGGGGAATTGATATGGAATGGGGTAATAGGGTTGGATATGTGTAACAACTGTGCTAAAGGGTGAGGGATATAATAAATGCAGCTACATTTAAAACCTACATTCACTACAGACTCAAAGTGGGGATATTAAATTTATGACTAACAGGATAAGAGCCAAAGAGTGAGAAATAAAACAATCTTAAAAACACCTTCCCCCCACCCCTCCTTCCTTCCACGTTCTCCCTCCTGCCCCCCAGTGGTGCAGGGGTACGGGGAATGGGGGTTACAGTCAGTTGTTGTTTCTACCACTGCTCAGAGAGAGGAGTCCTTCCCCTGCTCCTGTGGGGTCCCTCCCACGGGAGACAGTCCTTGATGGACCTCTCCGGTGTGAGTCCATCCCTCGGGCAGCAGTTCTTCCCAAACTGCTGTCCCGTGGATCACTTCTCCATGGGGTGCAGTCCTTCACGAATGAGCTGTACCGACATGGGTCCCCCACAGGGGCCACAAGTCCTACCTGGGAAAAACCTGCTCCAGCCTGGGCTTCCCTCTCCACGGGCTGCAGGTCGCCGGCAGGACCCTGCCCCATCCTGGGCCTCCCACGGGGTCACAGCCTCCTTCAGATATCCATTTGCTCCAGCATGGGCTACTCCATGGGCTGCAGGTGGGTCTCTGCACCCCGATGGTCCTCCATGGGCTGCAGGGGGACAGCCTGCTTCACCACGGTCTTCACCACGGGCCGCAGGGGCCACAGTTCTGGTGCCTGGAGCACTCCCCCTCCTTCTGCATTGACCTTGGTGTCTACTTTGTTATTCCCATGTTCTCACTCTGCTCTTCCCTGGCTGGAATTTCTTCTGTGCAACAATCTTTTTTTCTTAAATATGTTATCACAGAGGCATTACTATTACTCCTAATTGGCTTGGCCTTGGCCAGCGGCAGGAAGTCCATCCTGGAGCTGGCTGGCATTGGCTCCACGGGACAGGGGAAGCTTCTAGCAGCTTCTAACAGAAATCACCCCTGTAGCCCCCCTCCGCTACCAAAACCCAGCCACAGAAACCCACTACACCTTCCTAGACTTGTCAGTCAGTGAGGTGGAAGTAGCAGGAACGACTGAGATAAGTCGGGGGGTGAGGGTTAGATCAAGTTGAACAGGGGGGTTCCTGAGCTCAGGGGCACCTGATCAGCAGCCTCGAGCCCTGCCAGGATCTGGAAGCCCTTGCAAGCCAATCAGGCAAGGAGGGGAGTTGCCAGGAGCAGCGTGGGAGATTTAAATGGTTCCAGGGAGTACGAGTGACCAGGAGCATGGCGAACAGGGTGACCAAACAGGATGTGGTGCATCAGAAGGATGTGGTGCAGCAGTTTCTGTGGCAGTTCACTGCAGTACAGGCAGTTAGCTCAGTTGCTGGTCATTACACTTGATGAGAGAGCTCAGATATAGTGTCCGCCCAGCGGGGGGCAAAGTTCTCAAAACTCACCAAAAAAAATGTGGCGACCCAGACAAGGTTCCCAAAAACCCATGCAAAACATCCAAAAAACCGTGGAGCCATCCAGGTTTCAGGTTGTAGGGAATGTCTAAGCCTCTCAGTGGATTGTAGCAGTGATGGCAGCTGCATCAGATGTGACCAGATGGATGACCTGCTCAGCCTGGTAGCAGAGTTATGAGACAAAGTAAAAAGGTTGAGAAGTATTAGAGAATCAGAAAGGGAGATAGACTGGTGGGACCAAGCTCTGGCCTCCCTAAGACAGGAGCAGCCACAAGAAACAGCTCAAGATCAAGGGGATCCTCTATCCATCCCCCAGCAAGGAGCAGGTACCAGTTGTGAAGAAAGAAATGAATGGAGGGTAGTCCATACTCAGGGAGGCAAGCAAAATCCTTCTTCTCCCACCTCATCCCCCCAGGTGCCTCTGCACAATATGATGCTCTGTATGTGGAATACCAGCCTAAGGATGAAGTGGATGAAGGTCCAGTCACATCAGAGGCACCACCACAATCAGTAAGGTCAACCCCACTGTATTACAACCACTTCTGAGAGGAAGAAAAGATGGGTTTTAGTTGTAGGATATTCCCTTCTAAAGGGAACAGAGGGCCCAATATGCTGACCAGACCCAATACATTGGGAGGTCTGATGCCTCCTTGGGGTCTGGGTTAAGGCTGGCACCAGGAAACTTCCAAGTCTGGTGTGGCTCACGGACTACTACCCATTACTGATCTCCCCATGTAGGGGGCGAGGAAATGGCAACACATAGTCTGAGGGTGATCAAAAAGGATTTCAGGGCTTTGGGATGTTTAGTAAGGTATTCTGGGGCACAAGTTATTTTCTCCTTCACACTTCCTGTTGGAAGCAGCAAAATTGAAAGAAACAGACAGCTCTGCACCTGATGTCACCACCAAAATTTCAGGTTTTTTTGACATTGGAATAACCTACACAGCACCATGCATGCTGGCATCAGACAGGACTCAACTTTCTCAGAGAGGAAGAAGTTTTTACCTGGGAACTAGCAGGTCGCATTGGCAGGGCTTTAAACTAGATGTGATGGGGGAGGGGGACAATATCAGGTTTGTCCCTGGCAAACTATGGGATAGTATGGAAAAATTAGAGGGACAGGGTCCTTGTGAGGATCCTCTGCAGGTGATTCCAAAATATGCTGACCATACTGGAACACACTTGCAGTCTTACAGAAATGAGCCAGGGATTCCTGAGATAATAGAAGCCAACAGGGACACATTGAAGAAACACCCTAGTAGCAAAAGAAGGCTTAAGAGGGAATACCTCGATCAAGCACAAGCAGCCAAAGATGCAACCACTAGACAGGACTATGGGGCATCCCTTTGCACTCCCACTGGGGTATCGCCACCATTAAAAACTTCTGTTAAATGCCCGTACAACAACACATGCAGTACGGGGAACAAACAGGAGGAACTAGAGTTCTGTGTGCAGTCACAGGGCTTCGATCTCATTGCGATTATGGAGACGTGGTGGGATAGCTCACATGACTGGAATGTTGTCATGAAGGGCTCCACGCTGTTTAGAAGAGACAGACCAGGAAAGCGCAGTGGTGGAGTTGCCCTCATTGTGAGTGTCCTGGTTTTGACCAGGACACAGTTAATTTTCTCGCAGTAGCTGTGAGGAGCCTGGAACTGTGTGGGTGCACCCAGGTTGTTATTCTATACCACCCATGTCACCGCTGGGGGGCAGAAGTAAAGGGTTTTCACTTCTGAGAAGGAAGGGAGCATGGCTTGAAGTCAGGAAGGTGGCATGTGGAGGGTCCAGAGGCCATTTTGTTCTTTGTATCAGAGGTCATGCAGTGCTGGGTCCATCAGTGAACATTTTTCACATGTTTTACCCTCTTTTTGTATACTTCTGTTATTAATATTGTTACTGTTATTGTTCCTTTTCTTATCTCATTGCTGTTTCCAGTAAATTGTTCTTATCTCAACTTGAGATCTCTGCCTTTTTGTCTCTTTCACCAGAGGGAGTGGGGGGAGGGGAATGGCTCAAGGTTTTTCATTTTAGTGGGAATACTAAATTAGGGAATACCATTTTTAAACCATGACAGTGAGGCAACACTTAGAATCATAGAATCAGCCGGGTTGGAAAAGACCTCTGAGAACATCAAGTCCAACCCTTGATCCACTACCGCCATGGTTACTAGACCATGACACTAAGTGTCACATCCTGTCTCATCTTAAAAACCTCCAGGGATGGA
>NW_020925453.1:399214-579361 GCF_003984885.1 Neopelma chrysocephalum | reverse complement strand
CTGCTCCATAACCTTGCCAGGCACTGAGGTCAGGCTGATGGGCCTGTAGTTTCCCCGGTCCTCCTTTTGGCCTTTTTTGTGGATGGGCATGACATTCGTCAACTTCCAATCATCTGGGACCTCCCCAGTGAGCCAGGACTGTTGGTAGATGATGGAGAGTGGCTTGGTGAGCTCTTCCGCCAGCTCCCTCATCACCCTTGGGTGGTGAGGAATGTATCGAGCTCTGTCTTGGTGAGGATGATCAGCAAGTCGAGAACTAATGGGTTAGAATAAAAGGGCAAACTAGTAAGGGTGACGTTGTGGGTGTTTGCTACAGGCCGCCTGATGATGATGAGGAAGTGAATGAGGCCTTCTACAGGCAACTAGAAGCAGTCTCAGAGTCACAGGCCCTGGTTCTTGTGGGGGACTTTAACTACCCTGACATCTGCTGGAGAAGCTGCACAGCAAAGCACAAACAGTCCAGGAGGCTCCTGGAAAGCATTGATGACAACTTCCTGTCACAGGTAGTGGGGGAACCCACAAGGAATGGTTTACTGCTTGACCTCATACTAACCAACAAGGAAGACCTTGTTGCTGATATGAAGGTTGGGGGTAGCCTTGGCTATAGGGACCATGAGATTGTAGAGTTCAGTATTGAACGAAGAGGTAGCAGGATAGTGAGCAAGATTACAACCATGGACTTCGGGAAAGCTAACTTTAGCCTCCTTAGGGATCTTCTTGGAAGAATCCCATGGGAACAGGTCCTGCAGGGAAGAGGGGTCCAAGAGAGTTGGTCAATATTCAAGGTTCACTTCCTCCAGGCTCAAGAACAATGCATCCCAATGAGAAAGAAATCAGGCCAAGGGGGCACGAGACCTGCATGGATGACTGCTGTCATTACTCAACTATGGGAAAAAAATTCACAGGAGATGAAAGCAAGGTCAGACCACTTGGAGTAAATATAGAGAGGTGGTCGAGGTAAGTAGAAATGAGACTAGAAAGGCCAAGGCCCATCTGGAATTAAATCTGGCCAAGGATGTCAAGGGTAACAAAAAGGGTTTTTTCAAATACATCAATAACAAAAGGAAAACAAAGGATAAGATGGGCTGTCTCACTTTAATGAGACTGAAGTGTTTTGCTAAGGAGGATGAGTTATGAGGGAGACCAAGCTCTTCCCTCTAAGCAATTGTAAATCCGAAATTAAGAGGCTCCAATTGAGGAAGTATGGAGAAAGGAAAAAATAACAGCCCTTTATTAAAGGATATATGTGTATTGGCAGAACAACAAAAGAACACAAAAACAACTAAACAATAATCCACTACTCAAAAGCCCCCTTCAAAAAGGAACCAGTTCAGTATTTTCCGCCTTTTGGCGCAATTCTAACCATGATCAGGAGGGAGCGCTGTTGGATCTCTCGAGGTGCAGAGCCTGCAGTTGCTCTGTGGTGGTTGGCAGGGGGTGCTGTTGGGCTCTGGTGGTCGCTGCGTGGGGGCCCTGGTGCATGGGAGAAGCCGAAAATGGAGATCTCCTCCCCCCACCGAGAAGGGGGAAAGGGGGAAAAAGGGGATTCTTTCCACGAAACTCACGCTGACTGTGGCTGTCTGTGGCCGGGATTTCTCCTCCTTCATCGATGGGCACAAGCCGCTGCCAACATGGGAGCGGAGGAGGGAAAGGGCGACCTCCTCCCCAAAAGGTTCCACTGCAGATGGGTCAAGCCTCTCCAATGAAGTCAGAGCAGGTCTGGGCTGGGGGCAGAACAGGGCACAGGAAAACGGAGGCAAACCGGGGCCAGATGACCAGACCAAAAACAAAGTGAACCTCGGACCCCTCCAACACACACCCTCCCGCAGTCAGGGCAAATGTGAAGTGCCGTTTTCCGAGGAGAGAAAAAAAAAGAACTCATCACCTCCCCCCTCCACAGTCTTCTGAGGGCTATCAGTCTGTAATGTGGATCTGCTAGCTAGTTCCTTTGTGTGTGTCAATTACCCTAGGCAAACACCTTCCCCCTCCCTCTTCAGCATCTTTCTTTTACAGCAATGCAGGGGAAAGAAAAAATATTCCCCCTTGGTTTTTTTTTTTAGAACAAGTAAACCTATGACATGGGTCCATTAGTAAATGGAGAGGGGAGCCTGGTAACAGAGACCCAGAGAAGGCAGAGTTACTGAATGCTTCCTTTGCATTGGTCTTCACTGATAAGACCAGCCCTCAGGGATCTGTGAGACAGGAGACCAAGGTAAAGGAATGTCAGGAGGAAGACCTTCCCTTGATCAAGGAGGATTGGGTTAGAGAACACCTAGGCAAATTTGATATCCACAAGTCCATGGACCCTGATGAGATGCATCCACGGGTGCTGAGAGAGCTGGCAAACACCATAGCTAGGCCACTCACGATCATCTTTGAAAAGTTATGGAGATTGGGAGAGGTGCCTGAGGACTGGAAGAAAGCAAATATCCCCCCAGTCTTCAAAAATGGCAAGAAGGAGGACCCAGGGAACTAATAGCCAGTCAGCCTCACCTCAATCCCTGGAAAGGTGATGGAGCGCCTTATTCTGTAGGCAATCTCTATCCATATGGAAGACAAGAAGGTGACTAGGGGTAGTCAGCATGGATTCATTAAAGGTAAGTCATGTTTGACCAACCTGATTGCCTTCTACAATGAAACATCTACCTGGATGGATGAGGGGAAAGCAGTGGATATTGACTTCAGCAATGTTTTCAACACTGTCTCTCATGGAACCCTCATAGGCAAAGTCAAGAAGTGTGAGTTGAATGAGTGGACAGTGGGATGGATTGAGAACTGGCTGAATGGCAGATCCCAGAGCATCACGATCAGTGGTACAGTGTCTAGTTGAAGGCCTCTCACTAGTGGTGTCCCCCAGAGTTCTTTACTGGGCCCAGTGTTGTTTAACTTGTTCATCAATGACTTGGATGAGGGGGTAGATGCCTCAGCAAGCTCGCTGATGATACAAAACTGGGAGGAGGGGCCAATACCCCAGAGGCCTATGCAGCCCTTCAGAGGGACCTCGATAGGTTGGGAGAGATGGGCAGAGAAGAACTTTCTGAAATTCAACAAGGGCAAATGCAGGGTCCTGCACCTGGGGAGGAACAACTCCTGGCACCAGTACAGGCTGGGGGGCGACCTGCTGGAAAGCAGCACTGCAGAAAAGGACTTAGGGGTCCTGGTGGACAACAAACTGTCCATGAGACAGCAGTGTGACCTTGTGGACAAGAAAGCCAATGGAATCCTGGGATGCATTAGAAAGAGCATTGCTAGCAGGTTGAGGGAGGTGATCCTGCCCCTCTACTCAGCCTTGGTGAGGCCACATCTGGAGTACTGTGTCCAGTTCTGGGCTCCACAGTACAAGAGAGGCATGGAGCTCCTGGAGCATGTCCAGCAGAGGTCTACAAAGTTGATCAAGAGTCTGGAGAATGTCTCTTATGAGGAAAGGGTGAGGGAACTGGACCTGTTCAGCCTCAAGAAGAGGTGACTGAGAGGGGACCTTATCAATGTCTATAAGTATCTAAAAGGGTGGATGTCAAGAGGATGGAGCCAGGCTCTTCTTGGTGGTGCCAAGCCATAGGACAAGGCAATGGGCAGAAATAGATGCACAGGAAGTTTCACCTGAACATGAGGAAGAACTTCTTTACTGTTTGAGTGACCATGCACTGGAACAGATTGCCCAGAGAGGTTGTGGACTCCCCCTCACTGGAGATATTCCAGAACTGTCTGGATGCAATCCTGTACCATGTGCTCTAGGATGGTCCTGCTTGAGCAGGGAGGCTGGACCAGATGACCCACTGTGGTCCCTTCCAACCTGACTGACTGTGTGTGCTGGTTTAAAAGTTAACCAGCAGGGGAAATGAACTCAATTCAAAAGAGAGATTTATAAGTCAGAATAACAATTTATTAAAATAATACAATAAGTACAATTATACAGACAGATAATTGGTTTTAACCCACAAAACCCAAATGTATAACCCAGCACCCTGGGGTATGAACAAAAGTGGTGTACCTTGCCCCCCCCCCCCCGAGTTCAAAGTAAAGGGGGAGGGGAAAAACCTGCTGGTGGGAGAGCTGCTGCAGTCTGGTCAGAAGTGGTGATTGCAGTCCAGTTGAGGGTGGTGGTCTCAGTCTGGTTGAGAGCGGTGGTCTGCAGTCTAGTTGAGAGCGGTGGTCTGCAGTCTTCCTCTGGATCCCATGAGTGGTGGAAAGGTTCTGAAACTCCCAGTTTATATATTCTCCAGTTCAGGCGGGAGTGCTCAGTCCCTCCCTCAGAGCTGGGAATTCCATAAAAGGGCATGAAGATGCTCAGTCCCTCCCTCAGAGGGGGGAATTCCATGAAAGGGTATCAGAGCGGGGAATTCCATAAAAGGGTATGAGGACAAGAACATCTTCCCACCTCACAGGCCTCTACTGACAACAGTTTTTGGGAAATGGCATGGAAGGCTATAGAATACACAGTTTTGGGTTACACCCATCCAGTGATGAATTGGTCCCAGCCGTTCTAACCAGGACACTGTGATTCTGTGATTTGCTATTTGTAAATAACTCATGGGAGATGTGATGGTAGGTGACTGTCTTGGCCACAGCGATCATGAAGTGGTTGAGTTTAAAATTTTCCATGTAATGAGAAAAAAGGTCAGCAGCGTTGCTCCCCTGGATTTCAAGAGAGCAAACTTTAAGCTACTCAGGGAGCTATTTGGCAGAGTACCCTGGGAATCTGCTTTTGAGGGCTTAGGAGTCCACAAGTGCTGGTCAGTCTTTAAGAACCACCTTTTAGAAATACAGGAACAGACAATTCCACTGTGTTGAAAGCCAAGCAAGTGGGACAGAAGACCAGTTTGGCTGTTACCCAAATTTAGGAACTCTCTAAAGATGGACAAAAAGTCAGGTTTAGAAAGGAGGCATTGTTTATTATGCGTAGGATGCAAGGTAGAAGTTTTTCCACAAATCAAGCACACCAAGGAGTAAAAAGCCAGAGAATTTATACACTTAAGTTTACATAAACTCACGTATCTAATACATAGTTACTGCCTACCTAATACATAGTCATTTAGCTTGCTTAATGGCACTAATAACACCAAGGTTGTGGGTTCGATCCTTGTATGGGCCATTCACTTAAGAGTTGAGCTCAATGATCCTTGTCAGTCCCTTCCAACTCAGAATATTCTGTGAAATTTCTGTGAAACCTTATGCAGTACTTGTTACTGCGCCTGTGTGGGTGTTATGATCTGCTTAAATATTGCAGAAAGAACTTTTAGGTTTGAATATTCCCTTGAGCAAAATTAAAACTCATACAAGTTATCTGTTGATACCAAAACTGTTTTTATTAATTGCTAAAAGATGCAAAGAGGAAAAAATAAGAAAAGGTTGGAAAATGCTAAGATTACTTTTAGAAGCAGAGAAAAGATTACCACCAAAACTACCTTTTCCGTTGAACTGATCTGTAGTGTGGTGGGGGAGAGATAGAAAAGCAGTTTTCTGCCTGTTTTTTCTGTCTCTGCCGCTTTTTCGATGTTATCTCTTTAGCAGCAGGGGGTCTTTCACAGCTTCAGTTCTCTGGAATGCAGCCAGGATGTGGGCTCTGCCGCTCACACCGGCCGTGTCCCAGGTTGTGCAGAGGTCCCAGTCCAGCTGTACCTCTCGGTCCTCAGAAATATGGTCAGGGTGGAGGACTCACGCAGGTGGCACGGTGGGTCTCAGTCCAGTCCACTTCAAGATGGCAGAGGTCCGGTTTCGGGCAGGCAGCTTACGGTGGCAGAAGAGGTGAGGGCGAGGTGAGGGAGAGATTCTTAGCTGCTATAGCCAATCCTCTTTCCCTGCTTTTCCCAAATTTCTCTTCAACTTTTATAGTGTTCAGAGGAGGTTCTGTGTGGTTTCTTGGCACGTAGTCCTATTCAGATGTTCAGAGAGATATGATAACCATGAACAATAACAGGATCCTTTGGCAGGAAAACTCCAGTGGGAAATTCTGGTGAGAACTTCTGGTGGAAAACTGACACAGAAGTTTTGGTAGGAAGTTTTTGACAGGCAGAGACAATGGCAAAACATAATTTTTGGCATTTGTATGTTACCTGTCTGTTACAGTGGGCCTCTTCAGGGGTCTCTGGTGGTTGCTGGTAGTCATTTGGGGAGGTGCCCCCTACTCAGTTTCAAGCAAAGTTTAGCTCAGGATGTGCAGAACCCAAGGTTGAGTGCCAAAGAAGAAGTGATCTGCAGCTCTGGCACCACATCCTAAACAATTGCCAAGCAGGACATAAAATACAAAAACTTTCCATAAGCATTAACCAACACCTGTTTAACACACCTGATAACATCTATTTGCATTCAAAAGAGGGGTTAAAGGTGGGAATGATGCCATCAGCTTCCATCTGCAACAGATCAAAGGAAGTACTGAAGGAGCTAGTGGATATTATAGAAGGACCCTTCTCCATCATTTACCAAAGGTCTTGGGAGTCTGGGGAGGTCCCTGCTGACTGGAAGCTAGCTGATGTTATTCCAATCTACAACATGGATGTGAGGGAAGACCCAGGGAACTACAGACCTGTTCATCTAACTTCAGTTCCTGGAAAAATTATGGAGAAGATTGTACTGCCTACTACTGAAAGGCATTTAAAGAACAGTGCAGTCCTCAGACACAGTCAAGATGGATTCATGAAGGGAAAGTCCTGTTCTACCTAATTTGATATCCTTATATGAAAAGGTCACCCACCTAGTGGATGAAGGCAAGGCAGCAGATGTAGCTTTTCTGGATTTTAGTAAGGCTTTTGATACTGTCCCTCACAGCATCCTTCTGGACAAGGTGTCCAACTGCGGGATGGGCAGGTCCACAGTGTGCTGGGTGAAGAACTGGCTGAAGGGCAGAGCTCAAAAGGTTGTAGTGAATGGGGCTACATCTGGCTAACAATAGGACACCAGCGGTGTTCCTCAGTGCTCAATTCTAGGGCCAGTTCTGTTCACTATATTTATCAATGATCTGGATGCAGGAGTTGAATACACCATTAGCAAGTTTGCTGACAATACCAAACTGGGAGGTACTGTTGACTCTCTAGAGGGACAAGAGGCCTTGCAGAGGGATCTAGATAGATTAGAGCATTGGGCAATGATTAATGGGATGAAATTTAGCAAGTCCAAATGCTGAATTCTGCACCTAGGATGGAGTAATTCCAGGCACAAGTATAAATTAGGAGACGAGTGGCTGGAGGGCAGCCCTGCAGAAAGTAAGCTCAATACGAGTCAGCAGTGGGCCTTGCAGCCAAGAGGGCAAACCACATCCTGGGATGCATGAAACACATAACCAGCCAGTCAAAAGAGGGGATTATCCTGTGTATTCAGCGTTGGTGCAGCATCACCTTGAGTACTGTGTGCAGTTCTGGACCTCACAATTCAGGAAGGATGTTAAGGTACTCGAATGCATCCAGAGGAGGGGAACAAAGCTGGTGAAAGGGCTGGAAGGCATGTCCTATCTGGAGTGGCTAAGGACTCTGGGTTCGTCTAGTTTGGAGAAAAGGAGGCTGAGGAGTGAACTTATTGCTCTCTGCAGCTTCCTGAGGAGGGGGAGAGGGAGGTGCTGATCTCTTCTCCCTGGTCTTCTTTGACCGGATGTGTGGGAATGTCTCAAAACTGCATCAGAAGAGGTTCAGTCTTGACATTAGGAAACATTACTGAGTGTGGTCAAACACTGAAACAGGCTTCCTAGAGAGAGGGTTGATGCCCCGTGCCTGTCAGTGTTTAAGAGGCATTTGGACAATGCCCTTAATAACATGCTTTAAATTTTGGTCAGCCCTGAAGTGGTCAGGCAGTTGGACTAAATGACTGTTATAGGTCCCTTACAACTGAAGTGTTCTATTCCATTCTATTCTATTTTGTTTCATTCTATTCTAAATTTTATTCAATATATTACAGTATGTGGTGTGTGTATATACATTATATAAATGTATTTAATACAGGATACTAATAGAATAGAATGTCAGAATGTGTCAGAAATATGTCCTGCATATGTCAGAAATATTTCCTATTCAGACAGAAGGGTCTTTAGTTTGAGAAATATTTATCACAATTCATTCCACTGGAGCATTTTTTAAGAAATAGTGTTATAAGCAAAGATGATTTCTCAGAAATTACAGGAGCAGCACAATTAACTGTTTACACTGTGAAATGTTTTAAAAGACATTTTGTTAGCATACTTTTGAAAAAGATTAAATAGTTAGTGATATGAAATTACCTATGTATTTTATTCATGGAAATTCTTTAAATCATTGCCAGACAGACTTAGCATTTTGAAAATCATATCCTATCTGTGATATACCCTGTTTTTAAGAGGATATGTAGAAGTGTAATTTCTAACTATATGTTTTACAGATATTTTCTGTCTGTTGTATGTGAATAGAATTTTGAATAGTTGTAATTAATATTAACTAGAAGTTCGTTGTTGGGTTCAAATACTGGTTATTTGGGGTCAGAGTACACTTGTCACATGGCCTGTGTCACTGACTAAGAGCTGAGATGTATAAAGCTTCTTTCATATTTAATAGATTGTAATATTTTAATTTTTTAATAGATTTAGCTTATGATTTTGTCAGAAACTTTCAGTTTGAGGAGTTGAAATGAACCTGTTTGGCATTTGCATGTATGTACAATTTGTCTTAAAACTAGTTGGAAAAATAATTCATAGCATCTAAAATTGGCACCTCTCTTCTAGGCTTTTTCTCCTCAATGTAGGTAAGCTATATGCCGTTGTATACATCAGTCACTTAATAGGAAAGCCAAATCATTGCAGGTTTACTATAGTTATATTGGCAGTAAAACTCTAGATGACTTAGTCAAGATTGAGGTCTGACCCATAGGGCATTTTCTAAATGGGCATCTTTAGCAATAAATGCCTTGAACTTTTCATAGGTACACAGGGGATACAATTTGGTGTTTCTTGGTGTGGTAAGCAGGTAGTTTCTGAAGAGACAATTTAAGTTCCTGTATATTCAGATTTCAGAACAGTACTAATTGTTCTACTGAGAATACTTACTTTGTTGTAATAATGTTTCTGGAACATTTTGGAAATGCCTATGTTCACAGCAGTTTGTATCTTAAGTAGGTCAATAATACTGGGATCTCCATTGAAGTTGCATTTTGGTGTTGGATATCTGTCTTTTGTGCACCATGTGCTTTTATTTTAAGCTAACTGTATGTTTGCTTGGCTATTTTTTTATATATGTTATGGAGTAGTCTTTTTTCCCCTCAAAATATTTGTTTTAAAATAATAAAAGAAGTCTGGTAGAGAGATGTGTATTTTTTATTTGGTAAAGCTGTTGTTCTTTCCTTTTGTATAAAAGGATATCCTGCTTCACCATTTACAGTACTCTTTAAAACTTCATGAATTTGTTTTGAGCTTAATTTGAAGTACAGACTACTCTCAAGTTACTTAAGGAGATAAGAAAAACTATTTCTATATAAGCAGGAAGAAAAAAAAGACTCCAAATGACTAATGATCACAAAATATAAGAAAATCTTTTATAAGAAAGAAAGAAAGAAAGAAAGAAAGATCTCTTATAAGAAAATGTCTAATTATAAGTAACTTCAGTCATAATGTTCAAAAAGGACATTAATAAAATGGGTCACTGTACAGAATCAAGACCTATCCTTTTAGTATTGAAAAATACCCCAAAAAAGTATAGCTTAAACTTTGAAGAAGTTTCTTCAATGTTTTTATTCATAACTTGAAACTACACATGAAACATTTTGGGGGAACTATGGGAAAGTTATGAGGAAGTGAAAAAAGGTTTTCTTTCAACCTTATTCAGCCTGTGTTGTGCTTTGTCTGGCAGAGTTACTTGAAAATTGGATTTCTTGGGATCTGAGAGTACAAAAAAGAACTGGTGCATTAAAAGCCTTGCCAAAGTTCCTAGAAGTGCCTGCACTGCTAGGGCGAAGGAAGGAAGAGGGCTTCTGTAAGTGCATGTGGCCTGATGAGATAATCAATGCTTTCAGAGCAGCTTCAGTAATTAGCTTGAACCCCTCCCTTCAACTTTTCAAAAATGTCAATATTATTTCAAAGGAAACTTATCAGAGCACTTCCAACAAAGATTTCTGGACAATCTCTAGCTCTAATTGAGGTGTGAAGTTTTCAGAATACAGAGATGTTTTTTTTTCTCTAGATCTAGAAAAGCATATCTTTGTTTGACAGCTGTGCTACAGGATTGAGGTCAAATAGTATTTAAACCTTGCTACCTTACTCTGTGATTGGACTGGGTAATTTTTCCATTGAGAAATATGAAGTGTCAAAAGCAGAATTCCTGAAGAAGTTACAGGGGTGCATGATCAGCTGTCATTTTCCATTAAGATAGTGAAAATTAGGAATAGATCAGAAAATTGGATGCCAGTTCTTGATGCTGGTTCACCTAGCAGAAGTTTGAAAATTTCAGCCTCACTTGAATTTCTGGTATATGCCATTTTCACTAGTGACTGTAGAATCATAGAATATCTCAAGTTGGAAGGGACCCATAAGGATCATTGAGTCCAACTTCCTGCTCCTTGCAGGACTACCTAAAACTCAGTCATGACTAAGCATTGTCCAGGGACTCCCTGAACTCTGACAGGCTTTGGTGCTGTGACCAGTTCCCTGGGGCCCCTGTTCTAGTGACCAACCACCCTATCAGTAAAGAACCTTTTTCTAATGTCCAATCTGAACATCCCCTGATGAAACTTCATTCCATTTCCTCATGTGCTATTACTGATCACCAGAGAGAGATCAGCACCTCCCTCTCCTTTGCCCTTCTTGAGGAAGCTGTAAACTGTGATGGGGTCACCCCTCAACCTTCTCTTCTTCAAGGTGAACAAGTCAAGTGACCTCAGTCACTCAGTCTTGCCCTCGAGACCTTTCACCCTCTTGGTCGCCTTCCTCAGGACACACTCTAATAGTTTGATGTCCTTCTTATACTGAGGTGACCAAAACTGCACACAGTACTCAAGGTGGGGCAGTGTAGAGTGGGACAATCACCTCCCTTGACCGGCTAGTGATGCTGTGCTTGATGCACCTCAGGATATAGTTGGCCCTTTTGGTTGCCAGGGCACACTTAACTCATATTCAACTTGCCATCAACCCAAACCCCCAGATCTCTTTCTGCAGCACTGCTCTTCAGCCTCTCGCTCCCCAATTTGTGCAGATACCCGAGATTACTATGTCCCAGGTGCAGAATCTGGCACTTGCTCTTGTTAAATTTCATATGGTTGGTGATTGCCCAGCTCTCTAGTCTATCCAGATCTCTCTGTAAGGCCTCTCTACCCTTGAGGAAGTCCACAGCTCCTCCTAATTTACTATAATTGGCAAACTTGATGTATATTTGAGTCCTGCACCCAGATAAATTATAAAAACATTAGGTAGCACTGGCCCTAAAATTGAGCCCTGGAGTACCCCACTGGTGACTGGATGCCAGCCTGATGTAACCCCATTTACTATAATTCTTTGAGTCTGACACATCAGCCAATTGGTCACCCAATGTATTTTGGGCTTCTCTAGCTGTGTGCTAGACATTTTGTCCAGAAGGATACTGTGAGAGACACTATCAAAAGCTTTGCTAAAATAAAAAACCCAAAACAATGTTATCTCTGATCGTCCTTTTGCTATTAACATATTTTCAAAACCCCTTTTTTTGTTGTGTGGAAAAAATGAATGCAGGTACCCCAGATACCAGGCTACGGCTAAGGATTTAGGAAAATTTATTTCCAAAAGCTGAAAACACTAACATTACCGTGCTAACTACACTGGGCATGAATAAACATGTGTGCTTGTTCTCTCTGGGCCTTTTTTATGGCCCGCCTGGCCCCCCCCAACAGACCTCCAAGCATGTCTGTGAGAACTTTATCTTTTCTTGTTACAGGGAGTTTATTCTCCTTGGCATGCAGGAAGAGAAAACACATAAAACTATTCATGGGAAGATGTCTTTTCCCAGGCAGCAAAGCTTTCTTGAGTGAACTTAAACTCTTTCCTCCTCATGTAATTCTTCCAAAGATTTGTCTACCTTTACAGTTGTCCTTCATAGTACTGGCCAGCTTGAACTCCAGTCGAGCTTTGGCCGCACAAATTTTCTCTCTACAGTGACGAACAGCATCTCTGTAGTCCTCCCATGTCACCTGTCCTTCCTTCCAGTGTCCATACACTTTCCTTTTTTGTCTAAGTTCTAGAAGATCCCTGCTCAGCCAAGCCAGCCTTCTGCCCCACTTGCTTGACTTACGATACTTTGGAATTGCCTGCTCCTACACTTTTAAGAGATGGCTCTTAAAAAGAAAGAAGCGTGTAACTTGTTTGATAGTGTGTCTCCATTCTGTTCAAAATATTATCAAGAAATCAGTCTGTGAGTATGACATTCTGCACCTTCTTTCTTTCTGATGTAATGTACTTCTTTCTTTTCAGGTTCACATAAGACTAGTGAACAAAGAGGCATATGTAACACTTGCGTGGTGCTGGGACCAGTCTTCTGAAAGAAGACTCCAAAATAAATTATCTTCTACCTGTTTATCCTGGGACTGACTTTTCTTCAGCAAAAAGCTCAACAGAGAAACCTTTCACAATGGAACCATTATAAATTAATCGATTTAAAGAAATTGCTACCTTGAGGCACTTGCAGAGATTGAATCCTGCTTTTCATCTGTTTGCACTTCAGACTGTAAACAATGAGTGAGTTCTGGTTGTGTTTCAACTGCTGTATTGCAGAACAGCCTCAGCCTGTAAGTATGAGTAATGGAATTGTTTTGTGTGGAATTCAATATATTGTTTTCTTTTTTTTCTTTTTTTTGGTTTTGTTTTAGCTTCTTAAATTAGCTCTATTGGACTGAACCCAGTGAGAATAAAGGAATTAACTACCATCTTAGTTTAGCTGGGAAAGAAAAGAGTCTGATCTAGACTGTCATAGAGACATTTCCCTATCATTAATCTTAAATCTGTCTGAAGTCTTTGAATAGAGCCTTTATATGTTTGAACTCTAGAAGGAGAGAAAGGAAGGGGAAGAAGAGGGTGAGAGTGAGGAGGACCTAAATAGTTTCTCTAACATCTACCAAAAATCAGGTGTAAACCTGGAAATGTCATACTATTTAAGGCTTATTTTCCTGTGTGGCTGGACAATGGTGAAGGAAGGAAATATTGCTGTTAAGAAATATAGGGTAAAATCCATCCCTCCTCTGCCTTCCTTAGCATTCATTTAAATCAAGTCAGAGAGAGGATGGGTGAGAGGCAGTGAGAGAGTGAGGAGGCCGACAGGTGAGAGAGTAGGGGCGGGAGGAAGGGAAGGCTCACAAGCCAGGGAGAGCGAGTGAGCATGGGTGAGAATATGAGAGCATGGGAGTGGGAGAGAGCAAGAGTGGGTGAAGGGGAGAGGGGGCAAGGGCAGGGGGATCGAGAGCTGAGAGAAGGGGAGTGAGTATGCAAGCAAGTACAATTGGGGGCAAGAGAGGGAGGAAGAGAGATCAAGGGAGTGAGTGAGGGTACATGTAAGTACAAACAAGGGGGAGCGGGAGCACAGGAGAGTGGGTGCATTCAAGGGCAAGGGA
The DNA here is from genome assembly GCF_003984885.1 of Neopelma chrysocephalum. Taxonomy (NCBI): domain Eukaryota; kingdom Metazoa; phylum Chordata; class Aves; order Passeriformes; family Pipridae; genus Neopelma; species Neopelma chrysocephalum. The sequence continues at coordinate 565,843 of NW_020925453.1, read as the reverse complement.
ACAAGGGCTATAGAGTGAGCAGGAATGAGAGCAGGAGGGTGAGCGTAGGCAGGGGAGTGCAGTTGAGAGATCAAGAAAGAGCAAGAGTCAGCAAGGAAAGCAAACGTGGTGGGAGAGGGTGTGGTCTCGTGACAGTGAAGGTGAGAGCAAGAAAGCAGCAGTGAGTGGGGCAGGTGGGCAGGCGAGTAAGTAAGCAGGAGGGCAAGGGCAGGTGAGGGACAGGAAGTGAGTGAGGGCAAGAAGGTGTGAGTGAGTGGGAGGGCAAGGACAAACAAGTGAGGGAGGGGGAACAAGAGGGTGAGAGTGTGAGGATGATCAAGAGAGGGGGCAAGGAGGCAAGAGGGCAAGTGGCAATTAGAGGACAAGCAATCACAAGGGTGCAGAGGGCTGCATGAGGACAGGAGATGAAGAGGTGAGGAAGGGGGCAAGGGGTTAAATGGGGGCAAGTGGTCAAGGAGGTGAGTTGGAGCGAGGAGGCAGGTGAGAGGCCAAGTGAGTGTGCAAGAAGGCAGGAGAGGGGGGCAAGCTGGGGTGAGGAGGCAAGCTGAGTGGGGGCGAGGAGCCAAGCAAGACCAAGAGGTGAGGGGGCAAGGAGGTGAGTGCAACTGGGGGGAGGAGGTGAGTACAAGGAGGTGAGTGCAGGGACAGCGAGTGTGGGCCAGCAAGTGCTAGATCATGAGCACCAGGACATGAATATGATCATGAGACTTGAGTAGATGAATGTGAGGATACAAGTGTGATCAAGAGTGTGAGGAACCTAGTGACAGGGAGGGGACAAACACAATCAAGAGAGGGAGGAATTGAGAGAGAGAGGATGAATAAATGAGGGAGAGAGGATGACTAAATGAGGGAGAGAGGATAAATAAAGGACGGAGAGAGGATGAATAAAGGAGGGAGAGAGGATGAATAAAGGAGGGAGAGCAACAAGACAAGCACAGAGGAGATCACGAGGATATGAGCATGAGGGGGAGAAAGAGGAGACTAATGTGAGAAGATGAACTGGAACAAGAGGAGAAGATGAGCATGTATTCAAGAATCAGAGTGAAGCAGCTGGAGAGAGCCACCAGGAGGCAGTGGGCAAGTGAGGGAGGAAAAGAGCATGTGAGCAAAAGAGGAAGGGGTGGAACGTGAGACAGCAAGAGCAAGTGAGAGAGCAATTGTGAGACAGAATGAGTGCGAGACCATGAGAGCCAGTGAGTGTGAGTCAGTGAGGGTAAGAGACAGAATGAGAAAGATGCCAAGTGCAAGACTGAGTGAGCAAGGGTGAGACAGCGAGTGAGCATGAGACAGTGAGTGTGAGGCAGCATGCAAAGAGGGGACAAGCACAAATGAGAGACAGTGAGCTAGTGTGAGACTTTGAGAGTGAGCTGGAGCAAGCGCAATTAGTCAAAACTGTGAGATGAGAGCACATCCTTGAGTGAGCGTGAGATGGAGAGAAAGATAGTGATCACTAGATGGCACTATAAGTAAGTATGGCCAGTCTTCGCGAATGAAGATTTTGGGAAAGGTCTTTTTACCTTTCAAGCCTGCGCAATGGATTTTTTAGGTGAGACACAGCATGTGCTGAACTGAGCCCACCCTTTAATCCTAAGGTTCATCTGCCGGGGCCAAGCAAGCTTGGACAATGGCAGTGAGGTCCTCAGGACGTAGGTTTGTTTAGAGTGACCTTCTCATAGATGGATGGCCTTACAAGGCTAACGAGCTCCATCTGCCCGGGGGACCGGGAATCGAACCTGGGTCGCAGCGGTGAGAGTGCCGCATCCTAACCACTAGACCACCAGGGGTCCAGATGGCACTATAGAGTACTGTAAAATACAGAGCTTTTGGACATTGATAAATAGGTCTTCATGGGGCATGTGTATTGAATTTAGTGCAGTTTAAATGTTTTGGCAAACACTTATTCTGGCTAGATTTTGAATTAGATTATGTTAATTATATATGAAACTATTGTATTTTTTTAAATTGATATCAAGTAATTTAGATATGGAAAAGCTGATTAGACTTAAGAGATGTATTAAAATACAAGAGGAATTTCTGAATTGCATAATACTTATGTGAAATTACTGCATTGTTAAACCTTCAGTAATGTTTTACATTGATTATCCTTTGAAGACAGTTAAATTTGTCTCCTTGTATGCTGATTGTATCATGCTTCATTTCACCAAAATGATATTCTGCACTGTTTAGATATCTCACTCTCTTGCACACTCTCTCTCTTTGAACTTTGCACTGGTTTAAATATCTATTTCTATTAAGTCTGTTTGATGTAAGCCCTTCTGTTCACATTATCTGAACCATATTATTTTAAATAATTGGAAAAGTGATCAAGTACTTTGGAGATCTCAAATTACGTAATGACATTGTTGTGGGTTAACCCTGGTAGGTAGCTAAGCACCACACAGCTGATCACTCACTTGCCCCCAGTGGGATGGAGAAGAGAATTGGAAGGGTAAAAATGCAAAAATTTGTGGGTTGAGATAAAGACAGTTTAATAAGTAAAGCAACAGCTGCATGTACACACAGAGCAAAACAAGGAATTAATTCACTACTTCCCATCAGCAGGCAGGTGTTCAACCATCTCCAGGAAAGCTGGGCTCCATCATGTGTAATGGCTACTTGGGAAGACAAATGCCAAAACTGCAAGTCCCCCCCCTCCTTTCCCCCAGCTTTTATTGCTGAGCACAATGTCATACGGTATGGAATATCCTTTTGGTCAGTTGAAGTCAGCTGTCCCAGTTGTGTCCCCTCCCAACTTCTTGCACATCCCCAGCCTACTCTCTGGTGGGGCAGAGTTAGAAGCAGAGAAGGCCTTGATGCTGTATAAGTACTGTTCAATAATAGCTAAAACATTCCTGTATTATCAACACTATTATTAGCACAAATTTAAAACATAACACCATACAAGCTACTATAAAGAAAATTGACTCTATTCCAGCCAAAACCAGCACACTTATGTTCTAGAATCAGTCAGGTCATATTATTTCTCAGTGAAAAGGAAAGAAAAATTATAAAAGGAATGAGAAGATTTTGTTTGGTTTTAGTATTCTTGTAATTTTTTAATGTAATCAGACAGATAAAACTTTTCCTTTGAAGTTTACTGTGAAATGCAACCTTAAAATCTCTTTTACCATATAATATTTTGTTACTCCATAAAATGTATATAAAATGATTACTTTTTACAAGGAAAAGCCTTTTAAAATAAGTTAAACTCCAGTTGCCAGGGCTACAAACTCAGTCTGCATTCAGAGAGTTCATGCAGGGTCTTTTTCCCACACTGGCACAATATGTTTTTTTTGCTTCATCTCATTGGAATTTGGTAAATCATTTAGTCATAGAATCATAGAACGTTTGGGTTGGAAGGGACCTTAAAGGTCATCTAGTCAAACCTCCTCTGCAATGAGTGAGGACACCAACTAGATCAGGTTGCTCAGAGTTGCTCTAAGAAGGAATAGAAATCAACTTAGATTCTTAGCTATGTTGGCTCTGCAGGGAGTAGAGGGGTGAATATTACTAACAATTTAGTTTTTGGGACCAAACTCAGCAGATATTTATATTTGCAATTTTTAAGAGAAGAAATGCTGCAGGAGGCCCTGAATGTGGTACAGTTTATGCTGTTACTGTTTCCAATGTAAACAAGCAAACAAATCTGTCTTAGATTACGTTTATGCAAATTTGCTTATTTCAATTTCTTAAACAACCGTGTTCTGTAATTATGCAATCTCAGATAGCTCAAAGAAGAGTGATCTGAAAATGAAACCTGCAGTGAAACCAACTGGGAAAGGCAGAAAGGTAGATATCTGCTAGTGGTTTTTTATAACTTTTTTCCTTAATGATTCCAAAGAGGCAATATTGAGAGTCTCGATGATAACGTATGTCTTTCAACTTTTTTTCTTTTTTAGTTTTGCAGCTGGAAAACAAAACACCTTGGTCATGTTCTTAGTGGAGAAATTTATATGCTTGCACATCAGCTTTAAAGACATTTATAAAATGTACTATATGTTTGTTAGAATTTTTAGTACAATATGTTATAATCAACACTTTAAAACTGAAATGGATGTTTAAAATTGTCTAGAATCATGTCACAATTAGATACCTAGGGTCACTTATGAAACTGTAATGTTTTTATTTCTACTTAAAAGCAGCTGGAGTATAAACCAAGTGTACATCACTTTTATAAAAAATAAGGGGTTTTTTTAAGCTTCTGAAAAGCTGTATCAACTTCCTTTTCAAGAAGGATTTTAATGTAGCTGCTGCAAATGATTTAGGACAAAGAAAGGTGAGGCAATTGCTGGAAACTTGAAGTGGTAGGATTCCTTAATATCATTTTATATCATCTTCTAGCTATCCTTTGGGATTCTTTACAGAGGTAACTTGTAAATCCACTAAGAATAACCACCATCATTTGGGGGAAATTCCTGGATGGTTATCAAATGACAAAGTTTACAGATACTTTTTGGGGACCAGGACAGAGATAAAAGTCACTGGAACAGAAAAGGAAAAGGATCAAAGACAGAAAGAGCTCCTTATAAATATGCTGTGGGCTGCAGATATCGGTTCTCTAGAAGAATTAAATTTTTTTGGATGGAGTGGTGGGTGAGGGTGTATATTCAGCGAGGCAATGAAGAAAGGGATATGGAGTGAACACCAGAGAGATAGTAAGAAATATGTGAAAAGGAGCACCAGGCAACTATAAAGCAATAGCCTGTCTTTTGCTAATTCCATGTTAGACAATTCAGATTCTCCCCATTAAAGTGAGATATTCCATGTTAATTCAATTCGTCTTGTCCTAAATTATTTTGATATTGTATGCATCTGTTCTTAATGTAAAACTTTGAAGCTGTCAAGAAGCACATAGATCTAAATGACTTGGACAGTAGTGGTAGAAGGTCTGGGTCCACAAATTTTTGGGCACTTTATACCCAGAACTTTAAGGAATTTCAGTGAAATGGAAAAGTGTTTGTAGATGGAGGTGAGGCACAGAGACCATGCAGGAAATCTGGGAAGAGACATGCATATTTTGTGCCTTGATTGTGAAAGCATGCTTAGGAGTGGTATAGCCTGATGACACTGGTACAGGGATCTCTTAAAATCATCTGATAAGATCCGAATTTTGTTATTGTCATGTTGATGAACCACCTGTTCAAAACCAACTTGTTTTATTGGCATATCTGCAAGACTTCACTGGAGATCCATCTGTTGGTAAACAGGTATCTGACATTCAGGTTATAAAATATGGAGGAGTGTGTGTTTTTTATTTTAGCTTAGTTTTATTTTTAAGTTTAGGAACAATAGATGTTTTCCTATCAGTGATTATGACTGAGTTCTGTGTCCATAGCTCTAGTTGGGGAAAATGGAGTTGTCTGCCTATTTTTTTAGGTTTTATATGGTTCCATTTTCTGAAAAGTGCAAGGAAAAATATTTAATATAAATAATCTACACCTTATTATGTACCCAGTTTGCAAATTCCCAGTCTGCGATGCTTTAGAAAACTGTTGTGGTGGGTTGACTTTGGCTGGACGTCAGTTGCCCACCAGGCCACTTTATCACTCCCCTCCTCAGCAGGGCAAGGAGAGGGAAAAAATAAGATGGAAAAAAACCTCATGGGTCAGGATAAAGGCAGTTTACTAAAGCAAAAACAAAGGTCATGCACATGGAAGCAAAAGAAAAGAAGATATTTTATTCTCTATTTCCCTTCAGCAAATGATGTCCAGCCACTTCCCAGGGAGCAGGGCTTCAATATGCCTATTAGTTGCTCCAAAAGACAAATATCGTAAATAAAAAATGCCTCCCCTTCCTCCTCCTTCTCTTAGCTTTTTTTGCTGAGCACAACGTCACATGGTATGGAATATCCCTTTGGTCTATTTGGGTCAGCTGGCCTAACCATGTCCCCTCCCAAGATCTTGCCCACTCCCAACCTACTGGTAGGGAGGCAGAATATTAGAGAGACAGTGCTGATGCTGTGCCAGTACTGCACAGCAGTAGCCAAAACACTGGTGTGTTATCAACACCTTTCTAGCTACCAATGCAAAGCACAGCACTGTGTGGGCTGCTATGGGAAAAATGAACTCCAGCTCAGCCACACCCAATACAACTGTTTTGGTTTTGGTTTTGCTTTTTGTCTTCTTCATTCTCTGATTTATTTTTAATTTAACTGCTTTGATTGTAAAGCTGTAGCCAGTAGTTGATGCTTGCTGTGTTGTCTTTTTGATAGGAGTTAATTACATTCATGGAACTGAGAAGCAGTTGTCTTGAAGTCACCAGTAATGCAGGAACTTGGAGGAGTTTGAGATCTCTCTGGTGCAATGCCAAGCTGATATGGTTTGAAGCTGGCTCCCTGCCAAGTCTCCAAACCTCACCACAAGAGCTCCCCCCTCCCCCCTCAAACCAAGGGAAAAGAAAAAAAAAACGAGAACCGAAACGAGTGAGAGATGCAGCTAAAGCAATATATATAAATATATTTACACTTATATTGCATTTATATACAATTGAAATATACATATAATTTCAAAAGGAAAAGGGAAAGGGAAGGGGGAGGGGGGAAGGGAAAAAACGAACAAAACCAAAATAAAATATACATGATCAATAGCCCAAGATCTAGCAACTAAAAGAATTAGCAAAAGAATATCTTACTAGTCTCCTTGGGACAACAGAAAGTCGCGCTGGAATGACCGTCGGCGACCTCCGTCTCCCAAGGTCGGCAAGGCCTTACCAGGCCTCACTCCCCAACACGACAGACTCAACAGCAGGGAAACCCGCACCTCCAAAGCCGCCGGAAGGAAAGAGGGGCGAAGGCCTCTCCTCCTTTCTTCTTATACCCTGGTTTACGTAAAAATCGTAGGGAATACCGGGTAAATCTGGGCACTTCCTTGGTTACAAACTGGTCACCAAGGAAGGCCTAGACTAAACTACCACACAAGCTTCATTTCTTTTGCTGACTACTGAAGTGCCATCTATTCCTATTCTGTCTTTAAGAGCTCTTGAATATAGGTTTATTCTGGGAAGACCAGTAGATCTGACATACCAGGAAATCCACTAAATTTCCTGCCTTTCTCCAATGGATACAACTTCAGAATTAGCAATATTAGATTGAGGGAATGGTGTCCAAAAAATGAATGCAAATATGAGACATTTGCATTCTGCCATCACAATAATCAGGTAATTATAGATTAGTTATATTTGTTGAGATCATAATTTGTTAACACTTGTTACTAAACCATGGAAAGAAATGAAGCTTATGGAATAGGAAATAAATTTAGCTCATTGACTGGACTAAACTGATAGTCAAGGTTTCTTTTTCAATGATGTTTAAGTTTTGTTGAAGACAGACTATTTCTGTTGAAATCGAATCCATATCTGTTGCTGGAGGGGGAGGAACTTAGTTGTGTTCCACAGCCTCATTACTTGCATGCTGTGTGGGAAAATGTTGGTCAATAATAGCTAAATGACTGCTGCTATAACGTGGTATGGAATCATGCCAGAGTACTTATTTACTTTGTTCTTTGCTTTATTTTATGCCTGAGTTGAAAATTTAACTATAAACTAATGGAGGAAATTCAGGCCCTTGAAAGAAATAAGAAAAGCAATTGTAGTCTGAGAATTTGTCTTCCCAGACATGTTAGATTAGTGTATTTACTCTAAGGATAATGAAATAACTATATTCACAGAGAGTCGTCATGATGGTGGCTTTAAGATCGGGAGCCAAAAAATACTCCAGGCAAATGTAGTAGAGATAAGGAGCAGTCCTTTAATGAAGGCCTTCAGGCGCAAGGGAGTACAAACAATGCACGCACCCCCCAGGCAGTGGCTCTACAATTTTATAGTATTGTCCATCCAATCCCAGAACTATCCACCCTCAGATCCTCTCCCCAGCACACCTCTTTGGAAATTGAGTTGGGGGTCTTAAGACCCTTTTCTTCCTCATCTTCTTCATGGCACGTACTGTCTTTTGGAGCTTCTCCAAGGTTAAGGGCTTGAAGGTTGCTTTGACTATGATGGTATCTTGTTGTTCAAGCCTGGGGTGCAAATGTTCTTAAACAGAATGAAGACCTGCCTTGAAAGAAGTCTAAACAAGCTAAAGAATTTAGAAAATTTGATATGAAATAGGGTAATAGGGTTGGGTATGTGTAAACTACAATTCTAAAGTGTGACAGACTATATAACTACATTAAAATCTACAAAAAGTTAAAAATCCTAAAAATTCTGAGGCATCAATACTCTTTAATAAATTAATTTTTTTAAGTGATTAATCTAATTAATTATTTAATTATTTAATTTCTCTTTAATTAGTTCTTACTCTTTAATAAAATATTAAGAAACATATTTTGTACTTTAACAAGTATACATAACCAGGGATCAGGTTAGAAAAGCCAAAGCCCTGATAAAATTAAATCTGGCTAGGGATGTCAAGGGCAACAAGAAAAGCTTCTGTTGGTATGTCCGTGATAAAAGGAAGAATAGGGAAAATGTGGGCCCTCTGCAGAATGAAATGGGAGACCTGGTTGCCTAGGATATGGAGAAGGTTGAGGTACTCAATGACTTTTTTGCCTTGGACTTCACTGGCAAATGCTCCAGACACACTGCCTGAGTTGCAGAAGGCAAAGGCAGGGACTGGGAGAATAAAGAACCACCCACTGTAGGAGAAGGCTACATTTGAGACCATTTAAGGAATTTGAAGATGCACAAGTCCATGGGACCTGATGAGATGCATTCACAGATCCTGAGGGAACTGGTGGATGAAGTGGCTAAGCCACTATCTATCATATTTGAGAAATCATGACAGTGCTGTGAAGTTCCCACTGACTGGCAAAGGAGAAGCATAATTCCCATTTTTAAAAAGGGAGAAAAAGACCCAGGGAACTACAGGTGCCCAGCAAGATCATGGAACAGATCCTTCTGGAAACTATGCTAAGGCACATGGAAGAAAATAAGGACGTGATTTGTGACAGCCAACATAGCTTCACTAAAGGCAAATTGTGCCTGACAAATTTGGAGGCTTTCTACCATGGGATTCCAGCATTGGTGGATGAGGGAAGAGTGACTGTCATAATCTACTTGGACTTGTGCAAAACATTTGACACTGTCCTGCACGAGATCCTTGTCTCTAAACTGGAGAGACGTGTATTTGACAGGTAGACCACTCTGGATAAGGAATTGGCTTGATGGTTGCACCCAGAGAGTTGCTCTCAACAGCTCAGTGTCCAAGTGGAGACCAGTGACAAATGGTGTTCCTCAGGGGTCAGTTTTGGTACTGGTACTGTTTAACATCTTTGTTGGTGACATAGAGAGTGGGATTGAGCGCACCCTCAGCAAGTTTGTTGATGATTCCAAGTTGTGTGTTGCAGTCGACACGCTGGAGGGAAGGGATGCCATCCAGAGGGACCATGACAGGATTTAGTGGTAAGCCTGTGCAAACAGCATGAAGTTCAACAAGGCCATGTGCAAGGTGCTGCACCCTGGTCAGGGCAATCCAAAGCACAAATACAGGCTGGGTGGAGAATGGATAGAGAGTAGCCCTGAGGAAAAGGACACACATCCTGGGCTGCATTAAAAGAAGTGTGACCAGCAGGTCAAGGGAGGTGATTCTGTTGCTCTACTCTGCTCTCATGAGGACCCCACCTGGATTGCTGCCTTCAGCTCTAGGGCCCCCGTATAAGAAGGATGTGGACCTGTTGGAGCAAGTCCAGAGGAGGGCCATGAAGAGGGCTGGAGCACCTCTCCTATGAAGACAGGTTGAGAGAGATGGGTTTGTTCAGCCTGGAGAAGAGAAGGCTCCTGGGAGACTTTATAGCAGCCTTCCAGTACCTACAGGGGCCAACAAGAAATCTGGAAAAGGACTTTTTACAAGAGCATGTAGTGATAGGACAAGGGGTAATGGCTTCAAACTGGAAAAGGGAAGATTTTGATTGGATATTAGGAAGAAATTCTTTACTGTCAGGGTGGTGAGACACTGGAACAGGTTGCCCAGAGAAGTGGTGGATGCCCCATCCCTAGAAGTGTTCAAGGACAGGTTGTATGGGGCTTTAAGCAACCTGGTCTAGTGGAAGGTATCCCTGCCCATGGCAGGGAGTTGGAACTAGACTATCCTTAAGTTCCCTTCCAACCCAAACCATTCTATGATTCTATGATAATTGTAATGAAAAGGGAGACAATAAAAATAAAGAGAGAAATAAACCCCAAGAAAGACAAGTGATGCAATTGTTCACCCACTGACCGATGCCCAGCCCATCCCCCAGCAGCAACTGGTGCCTCCCAGCCAACTCCCCCAGTTTATATACTGAGCATGACATTCTATGTTCTATGGTATTTGGCCAGTTCAGTTCAGCTGCCCTGGCTATGCTCCCTCACAGCTTCTTGCACACCTGATCACTGGCAGAGCATGGGAAACTGAAATGTCCATGACTCAGAGTAAGCACTACTTAGCAATAACTAAAACATCAGTGTGTTATCAACATTATTCTCGAACGAAATCCAAAACAAAGCACTGTAAAGTAACTGTATCCCAGCTGAAACCAGGACAACCATGGAGCCTACAACCACTATAAGCCAGTAGCCTATATTTAAAAGATGAGAACAGTTATGGAGCACAATATGAATATTTCAATTTATAGTATGATAAAAAAAATACAGTCTAATAGCTACAAAACTACTTAAGATCAGTTAAAAGCTTCCCATTGTCCTAAAGTCTTCTCAATGTTCATTTCTAAACAGCAATAAGATCTTAACACCCAGACTCAGACAGGAAGGTACATGCCTCATGAGTGGACTTACTGCTATTGAAACACAGCCACAAATGAATCTTCATGAATAAGAGCCTGCAACTATGAGAATACATTACAGGGCTTAGCCAGCAAGTAAAAAACACTTTTACTCTGTTCCTGTACCTTTTCGCTTTTGTTATAAACAGGTTTCAATTCCTTATTCCATCAGTATTTAACAGCCATGGGTTCAGGGAAGCAAAGCCACTTACATAGATTAGTTCTTCAATAAATTTCATGGAATCATAGAATGGTTTGGGTTGGAATGGACATTAAAGATCATCTAGTTCTAACCCCCTGCCATGGGCAGGGACACCTTTCACTAGACCAGGTTGATAAAAGCCGCATCCAACCTGGTCTTGAACACTTCCAGGTATAGGGCATCCACAACTTCTCTGGGCAACCTGTTTTTGGTGGTTTGAGACCCCTCAAAAATCCAATTTCCAAGTTCAAACCCCCCTCCCACAATTTGCTTCAGTATGAGAGGGTTTTCAGACAAAACACAGCTACTCAGCATTGGGGGAAGGGGAAAATACTTACAAGGTTTATTTACATACATATATATATATAGGTAACAACTTAACTATCTCTTCTACGATGAAATAATATATTTACATTAGATTAGATTTCTCTTTTTCCTCAACAAGAGTCCGGGAAGAAAAGAGAAAAGTCTTTTTGTCACCTTTCAGGTCACAGTTCCTTCAAATTAGTTTCTGTGGTATTAGTTAGTGTCCGTTATTTTTAAGGCAGCAGATTTGAGTATTGTAGTCAGAATTTTTCTGTTCTTACTTTGTGAAAATCCCAATCCCTCGAGCCTGAGCCTTCGGGGGACTTCCTTAGAGACTTTCACTCCTCTTCTGCAATGCTGCTGCATTTCAGAACTCCCTTCAAATGGGAGTCCACCCCTCTTTCCAAAAGAGGGTCTCTGAAAGGGGTTTTGGGGAGATTTAATTCAGTCTTACCCCCAAAACAGTCTTCATTGAGTTTCTCTGTTCTGTTGCCAGCTCTCTCTCCTTGCAGGAACATCTCTGCGTCTCTTTCAGCCGACTATGTGCCATCTCTGCTGCTTGTTATCTCTTGGCTCTCAGCCACAGCTCTCCACTTGGCACTGCCTCTGCCGCCATTTTTCCATCTTCTGCTGCCCACTCACAGCAAGGAAATTTCCTCCAGTTCTTAGCTACAGTACTTGGCCCAGTTTAATACTGTTCCAAGCTCCTGCAGCCCCCAGCCAGGGGGTTGGGGGCTTTGGCCCCCAGCAGGGCTCGCTGGCCCCTACCTCCTTGTGGCTCAGACCATGGCTACCTCCTTTTCCACTACTTCAACTTCCTTCTCTTCCAGCCTGTGCCATGTGTTGATTTTTACAGTAGCGAAATGTAGCTTCTGATTGGCCCTGGCACCCCAGGAACACCACCCCCCGGGGTTAACCACTGTTTTCTAACTCCAGGGGAAAACACTTTTTATCCTAGGACACTGTTCCATCCTCACAGTAAAAAATGTTGTCATGAGGACAAATTTTTAGCAGGGCCTGTTACAATAGGACAAGGGGTAATGGTTTTAAACTGAAGGAGGATCAATTTAGATTAGCTATATGGAAGAAGTTTTTACAGTGAAGGTGGTAAAACACTGGAACAGGTTTCTCAGAGAGGTTGTAGATGCCCCATCCCTGGAAATATTCAAAGTCAGGTTGGACGGGGGTCTGAGCAACCTGATCTAGTTGAAGATGTCCCTGTTCATTGCAGAGGGGTTGGACTAGATGGCCTTTAGAAGGTCCCTTCCAACTCAAACTATTCTATGATTCTATTCTATGATTCATAAGAAATTGGTATTGCAGGTGGAGATTAGGAAGGTGTTCTCTAAACATAAAGCGATACATAGCTGAAACTAAAACAATTTAAGGAGAAGTTATTGCAGTACTGCAAATGTACAGTTTCTGAAAACAATGCTTCTTTATTGAAATTTCCTCATATAGCAATTTTTTGCTGTCACTTATCATTTATCATGTCTACTTTATACACAATAAAGTCTGTCAACTCTTCTTCCCACACAGCAATGCTCTTTACCCAGCTATATGTTGTTCTGGCATTTTATATCTTAAGATACAATAAGGCTAAGTGCAGGGTCCTGCACATGGGTCACAACAACCCCACGCAATGCTACAGGATTGGGGAAGAGTGGTTGGAAAGCTGACTGGCAGAAAAGTACCTAGGGGGGCTGGCTGACAGCCAGCTGAATATGAGTTAACAGTGTGCCCAGGTGGACAAGAAAGCCAATGGCATCATGGCTTGCATCAGAAATGGTGTGGCCAGCAGGGGTAGGGAAGTGATTGTTCCACTGTACTTGCACTGGTGAGGCCACACCTTGAATACTGTGTCCAGTTCTGGGCCCCTCACTACAAGAAAGACATTGAGGTGTTGGAGTGTGTCCAAAGAAGAGCAATGAAGCTGGTGAAGGGTCTAGAGCACAAATTCTATAAGGAGCAGCTGAGGGACCTGGAGTTGTTTAGCCTGGAGAAAAGGAGGCTCAGGGGAGACCTTATTGTTCTCTACAACTACCTGAAAGGAGGTTGTAGCAAGGTTGGGGTTGGTCTCTTCTCCCAAGCAACAAGTGATAGGACAAGAGGAAATCCCATCAAGCTGTGCCAGGGGAGGTTCATGTTGGATATTAGGATATTAGGAAAGATTTCTTCACTAAGACAGTTGTCAAGCATTGGAATAGGGTGCCCAGGGAAGTGGTTGAGTCACCATCCCTGGAGGTATTTAAAACACATGTAGAAGCGGTGCTGAGGGACATGGTTTAGTGGTGGACTTGGCAGTGTTAGGGTTATGGTTGGACCTTAGAGGTGTTCTCCAACATAAATGATTGTATGATTCTATAATATTCCTAGGACCCTTATTAATGGTGTGGAGAGTTTTACAGACTTATGACATTAGTAGTGGTGGCTATGTTCAAGTATTTTTTACGAAGTTGGAATTCTGGAAAATATCCTCTGAAATCAAGAGGAACTTCAAATAAGTGACTTAATAGGTCTCTGAACCACTTGTGATCATCCTAACATCCAGTCAGCATTTTGAAAGCTGACATTGCCACTGTGTTTTTGTTAAGTTAATCTTCTTTCTCCTTTGGAATTTTTCATCTCCACTTTTCGTTAAAGATTTGTACTCTCTCTGTTTTGAATTGGACCATGCTAGCCCCATTCTGAACTGTAAACTAGATGGACTCAGATTCTCACTATTAACCTGCCTGTTCCAGCAGCAGAGAAGGCCTTTCTTCACCCTGGTCTTCTAGGTGGGGGGGGTGTCAGAGTTGTTCTTCTGGGATATCATCTTTAAACAGTACAAGTTCTGAGTATCCAGAGGGCATAGATGCAATTCCCATAACTTGGGATGGCATGTTTATAAGCAGTTGCTTCCTTTCCCACAGTCTGCCACAGTGGGAATTTTTGTTCAGATGCTAACCAAAGCTCAACTCTGCTAGGCCTGGAATTAGTGCCTTCCTGTTGTAAATGTCTTTGCTTATCTCAAGTTCCCACTGTGGTGGTTTATTGTAGTGGGTTGACCCTGGCCAGATGCCAGGTACCCACTAAAGCCACTCTCTCACTCTCCCTCTGCAACTGGACAGAGGAGAGAGAAAAAAAAACAGCTAAGGATTCAGCTGGGAGACATCACTTACTGATTACCTTTGCAGGCAAAACAGACTCAAAGTGGGGATAGTACTTAAATTTATGACTAACAGGATAAGAGCCAAAGAGTGAGGAATAAAACAGTCTTAAAAACACCTTCCCCCCACCCCTCCTTCCTTCCACGTTCTCCCTCCTCCCCCCCAGCAGTTCAGGGAGACAGGGAATGGGGGTTACGGTCAGTTGTTGTTTCTGCTGCTGCTCAGGGAGAGGAGTCCTTCCCCTGCTCCCGTGGGGTCCCTCCCACAGGAAACAGTCCTTGATGGACCTCTCCAGCATGAGTCCGTCCTGCGGGCAACAGTTCTTCCCAAACTGCTGTCCCATGGGTTACTGCTCCATGGGGTGCAGTCCTTCATGAATGAGTTGTACTGGTGTGGGTCCCCCACAGGGGCCACAAGTCCTATCCGGGGAAAACCTGCTCCAGTGTGGGCTTCCCTCTCCATGGGCTGCAGGTCGCTGGCAGGACCCTGCTCCATCTTGGGCCTCCCATGGGATCACAGCTTCCTTCATGCATCCGCCCGCTCCAGCATGGGCTCCTCCATGGGCTGCAGGGGGACAGTCTGCTCCAACATGGTCTTCACCATGGGCTGAAGGGGCCACAGCTCCGGTGCCTGGAGCACCTCCTCCCCCTCCTTCTGCACTGACCTTGGTGTCTGCTTTGTTGTTCCCATGTTCTCACTCTGCTCTTCCCTGGCTGGAATTCTTTCTGCGCAACAATCTTCTGTTCTTAAATATGTTATCACAGAGGCGTTACTATTGCTCTTAATTGGCTCGGCCTTGGCCAGCGGCAGGAAGTCCATCCTGGAGCCGGCTGGTATTGGCTCCACCGGACAGGGGAAGCTTCTAGCAGCTTCTAACAGAAGCCAACCATGTAGCCCCCCTCCGCTACCAAAACCCAGCCACAGAAACCCACTACACTTATCTTATGGCAAGTTCCTTCTGTGGCTTTGACAGTGTTTTGAGACAGTCAATTGTGCTCTTTAAGTCCTTACTCCACTCCTTGGCTCAAACACTGTCTTCCAGGGACTTTTCCTCAGTTCATGGGTGATCCATGGGGGTGATGCCTACATAGAAAAGACAGAGAAGACAGAAACAGCAGAAGCAATAACATGAGCAATCATACAGCATACAATAGCTCTCCCAATCATTAAAAATACAAATCCAATGGCAATCATCAACCCAATTCTCATTAGCCACTGCTGCCACCGCTTGAGTCCCAAGGATCAGAATATGGACATCTGCCAGGTATTAGGGCTAATTCCTTGAAGTCAATCTTTGGGTTGGAGTGATTGGAAAAGTTCTGATGTTTGATTAGCCATTTCTTTCATTTTGGCTCGGGGTTTTTCAATTGATGACGTTGCATTGTGAATAGTAATACAACATTCAGTTTCAGTAAGATTTAACATTCCACATACCCCTTGTTCCTTTAATAATACCATATCTAATGCCAACCAATTTTGTAAAGTCATTTTTGACACTTGTTGGACTTGCAAGTTAAGCTCTCTGAATGCATACCTGGTCCAATTACTGAGGGCATGTACCTGCCACGTAATATTTTCCAAGGCTCATTGGTGTTGCGTGATAACCATAGAAGTAGCAAAAATTATTTTAAACCCCAAAGCTACCTTTTGCCCCACCGTATAATAATCACATATGTTACTGATCCATTCTTGACTTTTTTCAGAACTTAGTTCCCACCGTGTCCTTTCCGACAATGAATAACAAAAGACATGATTTGGGCAAATGGATGAGAGTACTATCCTGCACCTTAGTCCAGCACGCTGAGTTAGGAACATCACCAAGCTAATTCAAGTGGTGCAGGATAGTTGCTCGTCTTGCAAGTTCAGGTGTCTGTCAAGTACATTTGGGGTCTGAAATCAGCTATAGAATTACACCATGAAAAATTAACTTTTAGTGTAAAAAGTTCTCATACAAAAGTTTCTTATACAAACACATACTTATATTGGGCCCATACTCTGTTCTTTAGGGGATAGAATACAGCTCCATTGTGATTTAATCTTGACACAAAAACTGTGGCTTTACTGTTGGTGGGGTCATAAATGAAATTAATTACTTTTCAAATTTAGTTGTATTATCCCAGGCTGCTTTTTCTCTTTTTTTTTTTTGAATTTCAGTGGGCAAATTGCCCTCATCACATTCCTTTACAATTGCTGTCCCAGTAAATTGCACCAACTGAGAAGCACATGTGGTGCAGAATGTGCTATAGTTACCATATTGATTAGAATAGGTAAAAGAAGTTAGGTAAAGTTAAAATACTCTCTTAGGACACATGGTAGGAAACCCAATAGTACATCAGGCATGTTCAAGTGGGAATACAAGTTTCTGATTTACTTTGGAATGCCTAATGATTGATAACATATTTGGTTCCAAAAATGGATAGAGTTGCTGGAGAGCTGGTAACATGCTTTTCTGTATTTTATCCATGTCCCATTGCAGTCCACGGATGTCCTTCCTTCTGGTCTAGGAAGGGAGACTCAAGCATTTACCATGGAACATTTTATTTTGTTTTTGTTAAGATTATTTAGTGCACTCATTAATATCTCTGAAAAATTTAGCCAAATCATCATAAATCTAAAGCCTTCTGAGGCAGAACTGGGAAGGTTAATACATATTTGTGTAATTTCAAATATGCATCATTCCTTGTACCAACTCCCAGGCCAAATTTGGTTGAATCAAAGTTATATATCCACAAGAGAAAAGTAAAAGCTTTTCCCACACCATTTTTTTTCCAGTAAAAAGACAAAATGAACTTAGAAAAATCAAACTAAGAACACATAAAATGGTTCATCTTATATAATCCTAATAATATTTGGTCTCCCAACAAGTCGGTTTTGGTGAAACAACATAGAAATCACAAACATTAATAAACTGATTGTTGCCTAAAGATGTGGGAGAAAAAAGACTCTCAAGGCAATATTAGATAAGATAGAGAGCAGGTCTTTAATGAAGGCCTTCTGGTGCAAGGAGTACAAAGGCGCGCGCCCGTGTCCAGGGGTTCCACAATTTATGGTCTGATCTGAGAACTATGCGCCCCTAGATCCTCCCCAAATCTGCCCCCTTGGCACACCTCCCTGGAAATTGAGTCAGAGGTCCTAAGACCCCCTTCTTCCTCGTCTTCCTCTTCTTCATGGCATGTACTGTCTTTGGAGCTTCTCCAAGGTTCCAGGTTTGAAGGTTGCTTTGACTATGATGGTATCTTGTTCAGACCTGGGGTGCATATGTTCTTAAACAAAATGTGTTTACTATAGTCCTGCCTTGAAAGGAGCCTAAACAAGCCTAAAGAATTTAGAAAATTCGATATGAAGTGGGGAATAGGGCTTGGTAAGTGTTAACTACTAATCTAAAGTGTGAGAGACTATACAATTATACTAAAAATTATATTTACTATACAGCTACTTTAAAATCTACAAAAAGCTTAAAATCCCAAGGCATTAGATAATACAAGCAATTATGGGGCAGTTAAAAGTTCCATTGGTTTCACACAGCACAATCTCATGTTAGCACGTTCCTATAAAAAGAAAAGTGAAAATTCAGCCTACTACAGAGGCCGATTATTAAAAAGAAGGAACAATCCATCAAGTGTTGATTTGGTTCCTGTGTCTACCACAAAAGTGACCAAAAAGGTAAAAGGTCCTAAGGGAAAAATAATTATTACATCTTTTTGGTTGTTTTCTGTGAGCTTTCACATGTAAATCTGCTGGCAGTTCCCCCACTCACTGGTTTCTTTGATCTTCATGGGGGGTGGGGTGTGCTGGCATCTTTCCTGGGAAAAAAAACAACACAAGCCCTTGAGGGATTTGTCTGAATGGGTTACCCCTTAGTGGCTCTAATTGTTCAACAGCTTGGACTTGATATTTCTCAGGTGGAATCTCAACTTCTATTTCATCAAATGCTTGCCGCACTGCTGTTGTTACTTCCTCTGTTTTTTCAGGGGTGTCTCCTCTGGTTAGCACAGCAGCAGGTAAAGGCGAAGTATTGTTATTCACTTGCCTGTAATAAACCTGCCAGATAAGAGAAGTAGAAGGGGAGTGTGAGGCCACCCCATCACTGCCCAAGCATATGGGTGCTGGTATTGTGGCTGTTAAGTTTGCAATATCTGGTACTGCAGCTGTTAGTGGAGCCAAATCAGCTATAACTTCAGAAATTTCATTTTGTGTTGCAGCAAAAATCCATCACTGTGATGCACCAGCAATCCTTGAATTAAGGAGTGCAGTCTGGATTTCTTTTGAGATTAGCAGACTGCTGCTTCTCACCCAGGAGCCATAAATTAACCTCAGCAGTTTGGCAGATAACACTTTAGAGTTGAACTTCATGATCCTTGTGGGTCCCTTCCAACTCAGAATATTCTGTGACTCTGTAACTTCTGTGACTTGCTCCGTTTACTGCAATGATTTTAACTCTTTGCCATACAGGAAGTACACCCAGCTTCTTGGCATCCCACTGCATTAATATTGACTGGATTTCAGTCTGATTTATGGCCAAACTTCAATATCTTGGTAGCTGTACATAGCACGGTTTAGTAGCAGTTTGCTGACCCTGACAATCATTTGTGGTTTCAGTTTTAATTAAGGGTTGACATGCTACTTCCTCCTCATCAGATGTCAATGCAAACATTATGTTTTCCTCTTTATCAGAAAAACAGACTCTTTCACCATCTCTCAACTCCTCCACTGAACAAAAAAGGCCTGAGTTACAAGACTGTATTTCTGAGAATGTTACAGGTTTTATATCCTGCAATTCTTCTGTTACACCCCAGTCCAGAAGCTCCATGCTTTTACCGGTTGTACACCTTAATATTAGACTTCAAGAGATTTCACCCACATGAACCCTTGCAAAGTCTTTGATTCTTTGATACCTTGAACTCATGTCCGGAGAAAAACTACACATTTTTCTCTAAGTGATTTCTTTTAATTTGGTTAGAATATAGGCGTTTTGGCAAAAAGGGTTTAACAGAAATAACATGCAACTTCCCAAAAGCATTACAACAGATTGCTGAGACTAGCAAGCATTGCTATAGTAAGGGAACCTTTGTTACACCCAGCAAACACAAACTCCATACAATTTAGGTGAAATACCCATAACTTAAAAGAAATACAGAAAATGGGTGTTTAAGTTGCCCACAGGAGTAAAGGAAGAGACATTGAGAGAAGAAAGAATAAAGAGAGAAAGAGAGGAGACAGACATATTTTCCACTCTGGAGGTCACATGTTGACAGGTCAAGGAGGGCAGAGGCTAAGGGAAGATAGAGGCCTCCTGCATGTCTGTTTATACTCTGGCTATTGTGGCCACTCCCTCTAGGCAGGGCTTTGGGTTTACTGACTACTCCCTGTTCCCCTAGCCAAAGTGAGGGGTGCCACAGCCAACCAGAGGCTCCAGGGGGCGTGGTGTGGGCGGGTCACCAGATGGCCTTATTTATTGACAGCTCAGCCACATGGCTTTCCCTGCCATGTGCTCTTCATGGGTGCAGCCATGTTGGCTACAGGCCTAGGCCTAGCCCTTCTCTCCCCCCCCCGACAACATGGTTTATTTGACCCATCAATCAAACAATCCGGTGAGATACGAATCTGGTCTCTGACATCTTCCCATAAGATTTCCTCTTTCATGTGCATTCCAAAGCTCTGCCTGAAGCTTTCTAACAAGATCGCACTCAGCAACAAGCAACCTCTCTGCCTGCATTTTCCCCCCTTTTCCTCATTTAACTGATAGTACAATTCTTTCAGCAAATCTTGTACAGATAGTATTATTTCATCTCCAGATTTCTGAGTAACCAATTGCTCATTATCCCAATTATCTTGTGCCAACTCCACCCCAGGGATAGAGGGGCAGCTAACAAATTTTTCAAGGAAGGACAACAAAATATTTTCTTTACACTGGCCACCTAGGACAGCTATTTTCTCCAAGAAGTTCCCACAAAAGGGAATCACTATTTCCCTCAGAGGGAATTCGTGGCAAAATTTCCAAAAGTTCCCACACAACCTCCCTCGGAGGTAAGCTGTGGCAAAGTTTCCAAAAGTTCCTATAGGAGGAACTACAAGATTCCCTTTAGACAGATATGTACTATTGTCAAAGGTACTTTGGATCAGAGAACATAACCCTGCTCGCTGCACCAAAATAATGTTATCATCTGATTATTAAGAGATGCCTCTGCCCAAATTAAGGTGCAAACAAGACCATATGCTGAAGTCAATACTACAGATTGTGAGGTAGAGAGAGAGAGAAATAGGAAAAAGAGAGAAAGGGAGAGAGAAAGAGAGTGAGAGAGCGACAGATTAAGTAGAAAGATATCACCACCCAATGGATCCCGTGATGTCCCACTGGTTCTTCTTCACCCTGGTCTTCTCAGTGGTAGGGGTGCCAGAGTTGTTCTTCTGGGGTACCACCTTTAAACAGTCCAAGTTCCGTGTATCCAGAGGGCATAGATGCCATTCCCATAACTTGGGATGGCATGTTTATAAGCAGTTGCTTCCTTTCCCACAGTCTGCCACAGTGGGAATTTTTGTCGAGATGCTAACCAAAGCTCAACTCTGCTAGGCCTGGAATTAGCACCTTCCCGTTGTAAATGTCTTTGCTTATCTCGAGTTCCCACTGTGGTGGCTTATCTTATGGCAAGTTCCTTCTGTGGCTTTGACACTGTTTTGAGACAGTCAATTGTGCTCTTTAAGTCATTACAACACTGATCACACAACAAGCTCAAATAGGAAATCCCAGTCATACAGGAATCTTGGACATGATTGTGGATTGGCTAGAAGGCAAAGATTTTGCCATGTCACCAGAGGAGGAGGTGACACATGATGAAGAGGACCCACTATATAATAAATTACCAGAAAGTGAGAAACAATATGCCTGGTTTACTGATGGATCCTGCCATATTGTAGGAAAGCGTCAGAGATGGAAAGTGGCTGTATGGAGCCTTCACCAAGCCGCTCTCCATCATCTATCAACAGTCCTGGCTCACTGGGGATGTCCCAGATGATTGGAAGTTGACGAATGTCATGCCCATCCACAAAAAAGGGCCAGAAGGAGGACCCGGGAAACTACAGGCCTGCCACAGTCTGTGGGGGGGAAGGAAATGGGACCGGGCACTGCAATAAGGGTTCTGACACAGTTGAGGTCTCATGCAGCAATGCCACTTTATTTAGGGGAAACAAGGGTTTAAATAACGTAGGTTTGAGGGGTGGATTCTAACCTGGGGAGGCGCAAGAGATTGACAACTCAGGGAAAAGTGTGATAGGGAGACAGGGGAAAGGTGGGTGGAACTCCTGGGTCTCTGAGGGAATGGGCCAATGGTAGCTCTCCCTGCACTGTGGCAGGCTGTAACCAATAAGCAGCAGAGGAGCGGGAAAAACTGGGGAGACAGGGTGACAAACAACTTTTGGAGGGAAAATCTGAGGGAGAAAGGGAGACAATATGGAGGTATGACAGAATTCATAAAATTTAACAATAAACTGAGGTGCATAAGAATTCATAAACACACAACAATAGACTGGGGAAAAACTGTCAGTCCGGTGGGTGAATTATCCAGTAAGTAACAGGTCCCTTTAGATCCCATTTATGCTTTTCCAGGCAACATATCTTTCCTAGTCTGTCTTCTTATCCAGCACACAGGCCCATCAGCCTGACCTCAGTGCCTGGCAAGGTTATGGAGCAGATCATCCTAAGTGCAATCACACAGCACCTACAGGATGGACAAGGGATCAGACCCAGCCAGCACGGGTTTAGGAAGGGCAGGTCCTGTCTGACCAACCTGATCTCCTTTTATGATCAGGTGACCGGCCTGGTGGATGAGGGGAAGGCTGTGGATGTAGTCTACCTGGACTTTAGCAAAGCCTTTGACACCGTCTCCCACAGCATACTCCTGAAAAAGCTGGCAGCCCATGGCTTGGACAGGGGCACTCTGTGCTGAGATAGGAACTGGTTAGATGGCCAGGCCCAGAGAGTGGTGGTGAATGGTGCTGCATCCAGTTGGCAGCTGGTCACTAGTGGTGCCCCACAGGGATCAGTGTTGGCTCCAGTTCTGTTTAATATCTTTATTGATGATTTAGATGAGGGCATTGAGTCCACCATCAGCAGATTTGCAGATGACACTAAGTTGGGGGGGAGTGTCGATCAGCTGGAAGGCAGGAGGGCTCTGCAGAGGTACCTGAACAGAGTGGAGAGTTGGGCTGATTCCAGTGAGATGAGGTTCAACAAGGCCAAGTGCCAGGTCCTGCACTTTGGCCACAACAACCCCATGCAGTGCTACAGGCTGGGCACAGAGTGGCTGGAGAGCAGCCAGGCAGAAAGGGACCTGGGAGTTTGGATTGACAGGAAGCTGAACATGAGCCAGCAAAGTGCCCAGGTGGCCAAGAAGGCCAATGGCATCCTGGCCTATATCAGGAACAGTGTGGTCAACAGGTCCAGGGAAGTGATTCTTCCCCTGTACTCAGTGCTGGTGAGGCCACACCTTGAGTACTGTGTCCAGTTCTGGGCCCCTCAGTTCAGGAAGGATATTGAGGTGCTGGAGCAGGTCCAGAGAAGAGCAACAAGGCTGGTGAAGGGACTCGAGCACAAGTCCTATGAGGAGAGGCTGAGGGAGCTGGGGTTGTTCAGCCTGGAGAAGAGGAAGCTCAGGGGAGACCTCCTCACTCTCTACAACTACCTGAAAGGAGGTTGTAGCCAGGTGGGGGTTGGTCTCTTCTCCCAGGCAGCTAATAGTAAGACAAGAGGGCATGGTCTTAAGCTCTACCAGGGGAAGTTTAGGTTAGATATTAGGAAGAAATTCTTTACAGAGAGGAAAATCAGGCATTGGAATGGGCTGCCCAGGGAAGTGGTGGATTCTCCATCCCTGGAGGTTTTTAAGATGAGACAGGATGTGACACTTAGTGCCATGGTCTAGTAACCACGGTGGTAGTGAATCAAGGGTTGGACTTGATGATCTTAGAGGTCCCTTCCAACCCAGATGATTCTATGATTCTATGATTCTATAATTCATACCACAAGTTGTGGAAACTGATGAAGGTGAATTGAATCAGTTTGCAGAGGTGAAAGCTCTCAAGCTGGCTCTAGACATTGCTGAATGAGAAAAATGGTCAATACTTTACCTTTATACTGTCTCATGGATGTTGGCAAATGCCCTGTGCGGGTGGTTGCAAAGACAGAAGCAGAATAACTGGTAGCCCATAGGTAAACCCAGCTGGGCTGCTGCATTGTGGCAAGATATTGCTGTCCCGGTGAGAACTACTTGTAAAGGTGTGTCACATAGATGCTCATGTACCTGAGTCAGGCCACTGAAGAGCATCAGAAAAACCAACAAGTGGATCAGGCTGCTAAGATTGAAGTGGCTCAGGTGGATTTGGATTGGCAACATAAGGGTGAATTATTTCTTGCTCAGTGGACGCATAACACCTCAGGCCATTGTTGTGACCTGCCCCAGAAAAGGGAGGGTAACCCAGGTTCTTATTAATAAATCCCTTGTGGTGGATTAGAGTGAAACAACACTGAATAATTGGTGTTTGTAAACATATATATGTAGGGTTTATTTTGGAACAATTTTGTTTCAAAAGGTAAACAGGTATGTTGCCGTTTTGTGTGTTATCATTCTATAGCAATACAGCAATATTTAAGCATCTCTAGCAATAAAGCAACATTAGAGCATAGCAATATGACACTATTAAAGCATAGCAATATTAAAGCATAGCAATATTAAAGCATAGCAATATAGCACTATTATTAGAGCATAGCAATATTAAAGCATTGATAGCAATATCATCTATAGCAATATAGCAATCATTAGAGCATAAGGATAACACTTAAGGAAATGCATAAGGGAGAGAAAGGGAAAGAAAGGATAAAGGTGGAAAGGTGCATATAGTCAACCTCCCACTGGATCCAGCAATGAAACTTGGTAGTTGCAGCTTCCATGTCTGTTGGTTGAAGAGGTGCTCTTGATCCGTTGGGGCTAGAGGAAGCCCCCCACAAAATTCAAAGATGTTCTGAGTTATTATACCCTTCTAGCTCAGGTGGGAAAGCCCTGTGTCTCCCTGGGGTGGGGAGTTTTACAATGGATAGTGTCACGGGCCATGCCACAAGCCTCCGACATCTCCGAAGACAGTTTCAGCTGCCTATTGTGTTTCAATCATCCTCCATCATGGTCCAACACTTGAGATGTATAGCCCAGGCTAGATGCGCAGAATTCATGTAAAGGGCATGATAAAAGAGTTTTTCCCACCTTTCAGGACTTGGCTCTTCTTAGCCTCTTCCCTTCCTCAGGCAGGCATCTGCACCCAGGATAGCTGTGCAATGGCACCTACTTATCTGATCCTTTAGCAGTATTGGTGCGGGGCCTTTGCTGAGTGAGCAGCTGCTTCTTTTCAGTTTGCAAAAGCATTTTGGTTATCTTAGAATGTGTAAATCGTTACCTGTTTCAGTCTCTGACAGCCATCAAGGAAGAGATGCAACATGTAGATGGGCTTGTGATTGAGGGATGGACTTAACCATGGACACTATTGTACAGCTTATTCGTTAATGTGAAACCTGCACTTTAATCAAGCAGGCCAAGCGGTTAAAGCCTCTTTGGTATGGAAGGCAATGGCTGAAATATAAATATGGGGAGGTCTGAAAGATTGACTATATCACACTCCCACAAACATGCCAAGACAAGCACCATTGTGGTTCACTACTGAAGCTTACTGCCTCTGGCCTAAAGGATGAGATTAGTATTTTCCATTTTTTTCCTCTGAATGCAATGCTCAACTAGAGGCAGAGAACCAAAGCAACTTTTACTAGAGGAAGTCCTTACTGTCTCTAATTTCTCATTTGCCTGCTATTGCATGAATAAAAAATAAAGCCATGACTGACAAAAGGGAGAGAAGTTAAGCTATTTTTACATTATTTCTCACGGCACAGTAATCAGAGTATCCTTAGGATCTAATCTGGCATCCTGTCTTATTATCACAGTGCATGTCTGCAGCTCTCACACTACAACCATGCAGAGTGAAAGTTATCTGAGTATATAAACTCCACTAAGGATATGGCTGTGACTAAATCTGATAAAATTCAAGGCATTATTCTGCATGCCACAGTGAAGTGTGTTACTAGAAAAATGAGCATAAGTTCCTATGGCAAGGCAACACAAACTCTTTAAGTTAGCTGTTTATTACACTCTGCTAATGCTCTTTGACCCTTAATTCTTGTTTTGAATGTTTAAATCTCAAATTTGATCTATCATGTTTAAATACATATAAAGACAGAAGTCCCCATGTGGAATGTTACAGATACTGTTACAGTGAAATGTAGTAAGGTTATTTATGTATGTTTGGTTGGTTTAAATGTTAGGAGTGATATCAGTGCTGGTCTAACAGTCTGCTATAGATCCTTTAAGTAAAAGCAAAGTACATTGGACTCTGCCTTTTGACTTCTATGAAAATATCCTATGATGTATGAAATAATCTATGGACAGTTAACTTCTACATGTATGTCAAACATTGGGGGTTTTTAAAATGAACCTCAATCAGATGGTTTCTTTACCTGCCT
This sequence comes from Neopelma chrysocephalum, assembly GCF_003984885.1. Classification (NCBI taxonomy): domain Eukaryota; kingdom Metazoa; phylum Chordata; class Aves; order Passeriformes; family Pipridae; genus Neopelma; species Neopelma chrysocephalum. The sequence continues at coordinate 539,881 of NW_020925453.1, read as the reverse complement.
TTCAGAAAAGGCGACATCAGATTGACCGAAGCATGATTGGAGAGCCAACGAACTTTGTTCACACGGCTCATGTAGGATCAGGAGACATATTCAGTGGAATGAACTCGGTAAGCATGAGTGGATGAAGAATATCTCATCTTTGAGACAATATGGGAACATGGCTATTGTGACTGAAGCAATTAGTTGAAGGAATGGTTCTCAACTGAGTTATAAGAGTTTCTGTAGAGCTGAAAAACAAACTGATAGTATCTTAATTCCAAGTCTTAACCATTTGCATTCAAGATTATGGAATATCATGTTGAAAATTCCTGCATTTATTGACAACACAAAGCACATTTTTATAAATCGTACAAGGTAGAGTACTTCTTCAATTTATTCCAATAAAATGTAGGAAAGAAAATAGAGGTTTGTTTTAAAACATAGAATCATAGAATCGCTATGGTTGGAAAATACCTCCAAGATTATTGAGTCCAACTATTAACCCAGCACCATTGTGTTTACCACTAAACCATATTCCCAGGTGCCACATCCACATGCCTTTTGAACACTTACACCACTTCCCTGGGCAACCTATTCCAATGCCTGACCACCATTTCAGTGAAAAGTTTTTTCCTAATATCCAGTCTAAACCACTTCTGGCACAACTTGAGGCCTTTTCCTCTTGTCCTGTCACTTGTTACTTGGAAGAAGAGACCAATCCTCACCTTGCTACAACCTCCTTTCAGGTAGTTGTAGAGAACAATAAGATCTCCCCTGAGCCTCCTTTTCTCCAGGCTAAACAACCCCAGGTCCCTCAGCCGCTCCTTATAGAATTTGTGCTCCAGACCCTTCACCAGCTTTGTTGCCCTTCTCTGGACATGCTCCTGTGCCTCAATGTCCTTCTTGTAGGGAGGGGCCCAAAACTTAACACAGGATTCAAGATGCGGCCTCACCAGTGCAAGTACAGGGGCACAAGCACTGCCCTGGTCCTGCTGGCCACACTATTTCTGATACAAGACAGGATGCTATTGGCTTTCTTGGACATCTGGGCACACTGCTGGCTCATGTTCAGCCAGCTGTTAAACAACACCCCCAGATCCTTTTCTGCCAGTCAGCTTTCCAGCCACTCTGCCCCAAGTCTGTAGCGTTGCATGGGGTTGTTGTGACCCAATGCATACTAGAATATTTCAGAAAAAAATCTTTTTGAAGTATAATTTCTATTAGATTTCCTAAATATCTTTTAAAAATGTTTTTTATATAAAGCTCTGTAACTTTCCTTATGATTCACACAAATATTCGTATTGTGTGTACTTATTGAGGTTCTCACTATTTGTGTTGTGAATTAATTCCAGAGCAAGCAACACTGATGTCACAAATGGGGGTTTGTGGTTTCCTGTAGAGTTATAAACATTTTTATATCATTGAAAATGAAAAACAGAGTAAGAATGGTGGGTTACCCTTTGCCAACAGCCATACTCCCACATAGTCACTCACTCCCTCCTCAGAGGGACAGGGGGAGAAAATAGGATGACAAAGCTCATGGGTCAACATAAAGGTGGGGCATCACTTACCAATTACTATCATGGGGTAAACAGACTTAATTAATTTAATTTATAGCCAATTAAAATAGATTCAGATAGTGAGAAACAAAAAGCCAAACATTAAACCAACAAGTTTTCTCTCTCCTTTCCCAGGCTCAACTTCACTCCTTCTTGACCTGCCCTGATGAACTTGGCCAGGGGTGTGTGTGTGTGTTACAGTCAGTATATTATGGTTTCTCTCTGCTGCTCCTTCCTTTGGGTTGGAAGGGACCTTCAAAGATCATCTAGACGAACCTCCCTGCCATGGGCAGGGACATCTTTCATTAGATCAGTGTAGTGGGGAAGGATGCTGAAACTGAAACCATACACCATTGAAAGCTCAACAAGAACAATATTTATTACAAAAAGTAGACAACAAAACGAAAACTTGAGAGAGAGGAAGGAGGAAGAAAATAAGCCCTCAGTACAACTCCCCCTCTCACTCAGATGTTGCTTACGAAGTTTTCTTACCGACCCCAGAATGTCTAGAATTACCCATAGCAGAAGCTGCATTCTTGGAGTGTCGGCAGGCTCACAAGATGGCAGGCATCCCTGCAAAAGGCAACATTGTCCTTTGATGTGAAGCTTGCGTTCCCCTCCCAGCACGAGCTCTCTGGTTTTTATACAATTAATTGGTGACATCTACCTGGGCAGGTGTGGCCAGCACCGCCCAGCTAGAGGCCGTCAGTCCCTCCCTCTGTTATGCAAGTGGTATCTCTTCTGTGCATGCGTGGGTACTCTGGAATTTCCCCGCGCCTGCGTGCTATACCTCAGGGGGTCTTTCCTAAATGAGTCTGGGGGCTTACTTCATCCTCCTCATCTTCACTTTCTCCTTCAAATGCCCTTGAAGGGCCATCAGCCAATAGTGAGGTACCAATTAAATATAGTTTATACAAGATGCTTCCTTCAAGGACGAAAGTTCTCGTTTATCAGTGCTTGTTTTCTCATAACTTGGCAGGAAAAGAACAGACTCTCACAGGTGGCTGTACCAACCACAGACCAAAAAATAGCAGCATCTAATTAAGTACAAATACAATCAGGTTGCTCAAAGCCCCATCCAACGTGACCTCAAACATTTCCAACTGTGGGGTATCCACAACTTCTCTGGGCAACATGTTGCAGTGCCTCACCATCCTTATTGTAAATTTTTTTCCCTTATGTTCAACCAAAATCTTTCAGTTTAAGATCATTGTCCCTTGTACTGTCACTACAGGTTGTGGTAAAAACTCCCTCTCCAACTTTCATGCAAACCCCGTTTAAGTACTGAGAGGCCACAATAAGTTCTTCCCACAGCCTTCTCTTCTCCAGGCTAAATAACCCCAACTCTCTCAGCTTTCCATCATAGGAGAGGTGTTCCAGCCCCCTGATCATTGGCCCTCTTCTGGACTTGCTCCAACAGGTCCATGTCTTTCTTGAACTGGAGACCCCAAAGCTGGATGCAGTACTCCAGGTGGGTTCTCACAAGAGCAGAGTAGAGGGGGAGTTCTTCTCTGCAGGACTGCTCTCAATCCATTCATTCCCCAGTCTGAACTATTATTGGGGACTGCCCAAAACTTCATGAGATTTGCATGGACCCACTTCTCCAGTCTGTCAAGGTCCCTCTGAATGGCATCCCTTCCCTTCAGCATATCAATTGCACCACTCAGCTTGGTGTCATCTGCAAAATTGCTGAGGACACTATGTCATTAATGAAGATATTAAACAGTATCAGTCCCAATACAGACCCCCGAGGGACACCACTCATTACTGGTTTCAATTTGTATCAGGAATAGTGTGGCCAGCAGGACCAGGGAAGTGATTCTTCCCCTATACTCAGCAGAGGCCATACCTCAAATACTGTGTCCAGTTCTGGGCCCCTCAATTTTGGAAGGACACAGGTGCTGGAGCATGTCCAAAGAAGGGCAAAGAGGCTGGTAAAGGGACTGGAGCACAAGTCCTATGAGGAACAGCTGAGGGACCCAGGGTTATTCAGCCTGGAGAAAAGGAGACTCAGGGGAGACCTTATCACTCTCTACAACTACGTGAAAGGAGGTTGTAGCGAGGTGGGTATTGGTCTCTTCTGCCAGGCAACTAGCAGTGGGACAAGAGGTCACAGTCTTAAGCTGCGCCAGGGGAGGTTTAGGTTAAACATTAGGAAGAAGTTCTTTACAGAGTGATTGGGCATTGGAATGGGCTGCCCAAGGAGGTGGTAGAGTCACCATCCCTGGAGGTATTTAAGAAAAGATTGGATGTGGCACTTAGTGCCACGGCCTAGTAAACAAGGTGGCGTTAGATCAAAGGTTGGACTCGATCTCAGAGGTGTTTTCCAACCTAGTCGATTCTGTGATTCTGTGATTCTGGATGTGGCTATCCAGCCAATTCCTTATGCATCTAATAGTCCATCAAATCCATCTCTTTGCAATTTAGAGACAAGAATGTTGTGGAGGACAGTATCAAACCCCTTACAGAAGTCCGGGTAGATGGCATCCATAGTTGTTCCCTTGTCCACTGATGCAGTCACTCCATGGTAGAAGGCCACTAGAGTAGTCAGACATGATTTGCCCTTGGTGAATCCATGTTGGCTGCTGGCTGTCTTCAATTACGTTGTTGTCTTTCATATGTTTTGACATAGCTTCCAGGAGGATCTACTCCATGATCTTACGAGGCATAGAGGTGAGGCTGACTGGTCAGTCATTCCCAGGGCCTGCCTTTTTAAAAATGGGTGTGATGTTCCCTTTTTTGCAGTCACTGGGGACTTCATTTGACTTCCATGACTTTTCCAATCTGATGAAGAGTGACTTGTCAAATACATCTGCCAGTTCCCTCAGGACACTGGGTCCCATAGAGTTGTGTATGTTCAGGTTCCTCAGGTGGTCTCAAACCAGATTGTTTCCTACGATGGGAGGGACTTCATTCCCACAGTCCCTGCCTTGAGGTTCAGGGTCTCGAGAGATGTGGGAACAGTGATTGCCTGTGAAAACGGAGGAAAATAAATTGCTGAGTACCACGGCCTTCTCCACGTTGCTTATCGCTCCATCTCCTGGCTTATTTATTGGACGGGGGTGGTGTACACTTTCTTTAGTCTTCCTTTTCTGACCTATGCACCTGTAGGAGCCCATCTTATGTTTCTCCACATCCCTTGCCAAATTCAGCTCCAGCTGTGCCTTAGCTTTCCTGATCCCATCCCTACACACCCAAGCGGCATCTCTAGATTCTTCCCAGGATACGTGTTCCTGCTTCTGCTGCCTATGCATTTCCTCCTTGCGCTTCAGCTTGACCAGAAGGCCCTTACTCAGCCACGCTGGTCTCCTGCCTCTCTTGCCTGATTTCTTACATCTGGGAATCGAGAGCTCTCATGCTCTAAGAAAAACGCCCCTCAAGAGCTGCCAGCTCCCTTCTGCTCCTTTATCATCCCCGGGAGCAGTTTCCCAGGGGGTCCCTTCCACTGGTTCTTGAAAGACCTGAAAGTTCACTCTCCTAAAATTCAGGCTCTTGGCTTTACTCTTTGCCTGTGAGCGGGATGCTTCCAGTGGTTGAAGTACAAACACTTCATCAACCTCCTCCCTTTGATCAGGCAGCCTATAGTAGACACCAACCACGAGGTTTCCTTTGATGACTTGGCTTCTAATTTCCACCCATAAGCTCTAAACCTGTTCATCTCTGTGCAGTCAATCCATTCTTTTATATAGAGGGTAAACCCCCCGCCCCTCCTTCCTTGCCTGTCACTTCTGAACAGTTTATAGCCATCAATTGCAGCACTCCACTCGTGAGTCATCCAACCAAGTTTCAGTGATAACGATTAGGCCAGAGATTTCCAGCTGCACAGTGGCTTCTGACTCAGCCTGTTACCAGTGCTGCATGCATTGATATTGTAGTTTAACCCCAGCCGGCAACTAAGTATCACGCGGCCGCTTGCTCACTTGATTCCCCTGGTGGGATGGGGAGGAGAATCAGAGAAAAAAAGATAAACTGCATGGGTTTATTCACGTGAATGGGGGGATTGATTTTCACTCTTTTCTGTGATAGTCCACTTCTGCTTATAAAAGGTGATGCTATTGTTCAGTGCTACTGCAGACAAATTTAGGTTAGGTATAGGTATATTTAGAAGTACATAAATACAACCTGTTGATTTACCATCCTCAAAATTTAGGTTTCCAGATTATGATGCACAGCAGAAATGGTATTACAGTCAGAACTAATAATAGTGCTCCTTGTATGCATTCAAGGTTGGTGGAGGCCAATCCATCTGTCCACATACAGTTCATCTAGCATTCCTGCGAAGAAAGAAAGAAAAAAATGTACTTCGTTGGACAATGCAACCAGCAAAGTTAGTTAAAAAGAAAAAAGGGTTTGAGATTCAAGGGAATCTCAACTTCTACTTTACAAAATGCTTTTTACACAGCTGCTGCAGCTTCCCCCACATTTTGGGGGGGATCTTCTCTGATCAGAGGGAGTAAGACTGCTTGTAAGATTTTGGTAAGCGCAGCATGTGCAATCAGGGATGACTCCTACAGGAGTCTGAGAAAGGTGTTCAGAAGTGAAAACCTTGGAAGTAAAAGACATGCCTTTTCCAAAAAAACATATCTTTCGAATCCAGGGCTGACATCCATGATTTCGGATTTTGAATTACCAGTTCTACAAAATTTAGAACAGCAGGAGTTAAAAACACAATATTGACGTAAAATCCCCTGCAACAACAGGTAAACAACAGCTGTCTGCTCAGTTCTTTTTCTGGACAGACAGGAGAATTACCAGAGTGTGAGCGAGCGATATCTCTCTTTTCTGAATCTGTTACCATCCCGTGAATACCCAAGTGAGTGGCTTCTTGTATTGTAGATGTTAAATTTGCACTATTGAATACCACAGCTGTTAGCAGGGCTGTGTTGGCACCCAAGTGCTGCTAATTAAGAGTTAATATTGATTGCTTTTCCAAAATTCTGTTTTGTGCCGCAACAGGAATTACCTTATCAGGGAGTACAGGCACTGTACGAAACACCGGCACTACAGCTCCTCGATTCCTTTTGGGGCTGGGATCGACATTTGAACCAAAAGACCATACATCACAATCTGATAGATGTCAGCTTTGACTATTCAGAACATCAAAGCCCAAAATGTTTTCATTGTGATCTTTAATTGCAAAGCGAGCAGTTGACTGCTCGCTTAGGGGCCATAAATTAATTTCAGCAGCTTGACAAATGCTGCTTATTCCTGTTACTGCAGCAATTTTAGCTCTCTCTCATCCAGGCTTTAATCCCAGCTTCTTGACATTTTGCTCTATTAACCTTGAACGTTGTGGTCCTGTATCTATTAGAAATTGTCCTAGTTACAGGGGCCAGGACCAGTTTGTCACTATGTGGGTTTGACCAAAACTGTGTATTCTACACCCTCTATGTAATTTCTGATGGACTGTTAATAATGGATTGTTTGCAGCAGCTGCCTGGGGCACACCTGACACCTCAGGCTACAAGCTGGGTAGGAAAGTGTTTCTTTGTCTTCACACCAATGACTCAGCTGTGATAATTTCCCTCTGGAGAGACATTAACACCTTCACAAGCAGCCTGAGGGGACATCTCTGCTAATGGGCTGCAATGGACTGGCATAATAGGCAGCTGCAACGACCTAGACCATGAAAGATTCCAAAAATATCCCATGACTTACAGAGTTAAATCACCTACTGTGAAACTCCCCACCCTGGGGGAGGTACTGGGCATTCCCACCAGAACCTAAGCATATATAGTCTTGAGGTTTTGGGACTTCTGGTACCACTCGTCATATCCAGAGGAGGACCAGAACTTCAACAGGACTGCGACTGCCACTCTTGACAAGACTGCGATCATTACTTCAACAGAACTGTGACCATCATCCGGACCAACGGGTTTTCCTGGACTTAAAACCACCCCAACAACTCTTAGGGGGACAACACAGCAGGGCATAAGAAATCCAGATGGTTCCTGGAATGTGTTGATAACTTCCTTCTCCAAGTGATAGAGGAGCCAATGAGGAGAGGTGCTATCATGGACCTTGTTCTCACTAACATGCAGGGGCTGGTGGGAAATGTGAAGCTCAAGGGCAGCCTTGGCTGTAGTGACCATGAAATGGTGGAATTCAAGATCCTTAGGACAGCAAGGAGAGCGCACAGCAAGCTCACTACCCTGGACTTGAGGAGAGCAGACTTTGGCTTCTTCAGGGATCTGCTTGGTAAAGTACCATGGGATAAAGCCCTAGAGGAAAGAGGAGCCCAAGAAAGCTGGATGATATTCAAGGATCACCTCCTTCAAGCTCAGCCGCGATGCATCCCAAAAAAGCAGAAATCTGGCAAAAATGCCAGGAGGCCTGTGTGGATGAACAAGGAGCTCCTGGACAAACTCAAACACAAAAAGGAAACCCACAGGGTGTGGAATCAGGGACAGGTAGCCTGGGACAAATACAGAGATATTTTTTGAGCAGCCAGGGATCAGGTTAGCAAAGCTAAAGTCCTGATAGAATGAAACCCTGCCAGGGACGTCAAGGGCAACAAGAAAAGCTTCTATAGGTATGTCAGTGATAAAAGGAAGACAAGGGAAAATATGGGCCCTCTGCAGAATGAGACAGAAGACCTGGTTGCCTGGGACATGGAGAAGGCTGAGATACTCAACAGCTTTTTGCCTCATTCTTCACCAGCAAGTGTTCCAGCCACACTGCCTAAATTGCACAAGGCAAAGGCAAGGACTGGGAGAATGAAGAACTGCCCGCTGTAGTAGAATCATAAAATAGAATCATAGAACCATCAAGTTGGAAAAGACCTCCAAGATCATCAAGTCCAACCTCTGACCAAACACCACCATGTCAACTAAACCATAACACTAAATGCCTTGTCCAGTCGTTTCCTTAAGACTTACAGGAAGGGTGACTCCATGTTATGGGTTTAGGCTTCTCAGTGAATTTTCCCATTACCATTGTGAAAAATGCTGGCAGACTAAGAAAAAGGTAACTCAAAAAATTTTCCTGCCTGCTGGAGAAAAACTCCCAGAGGTGGATAGCCGACAATTAAGTCACACAATGAAAGTAGCTAATAGCCCTCACATAACAACTGAATCACTTGAGGGAAGTCCCATCCCCCATTTAGCCATGGGCTGAGACTGCCAGCCCAGAAGAGAGAGGGGAGCTCTTGCATGAAGCCACTGTGGGAGTTAGAGACCTATAAAAGATTGCTGGTGTCACATGAGCTGGCTCTTTGTTCCTTGCCTAGCTTTGGACTAGGAACTGGCACCTCTCCATCACTGCCGGCTGACTGCCAGCAGCTCCCCGCCATACCGTCAGAGTTGGTCCCCGCTCCTTGCCTGCCACATTCCATGAGCGAACCCTGCACAGTTGCTGGCTGGGAGAAACCCCTTTTTTGTGTGTGAGTCGCCAGCGCATGCAGCTGAGCCCCCCATCTGCGCCTGCTGACGCTTCGAGGCCCTGTACTTGACATATATTTTTTTAGTAAAGAACTATTATTCCTTTTATCTTCATTTTTTTTGCCTGAACACCTCTTAATTTTGAATTTGCAATAATTTGGAGGAAGGGGTCTTCTTTCTATTCCAGGAAGGTTCCCACCCCCCTTGGCAGACATTGTCTTTAAACCAAGACACTCTACCACCTTCTTGGGCAGACTGTTCCAATGACTGACCACCCTTTCAGTGAAGAAATTCTTCCTAATGTCCAACCTGAACCTCCCTTGGAGCAGCTTGAGGCCATTTCCTCTTGTCCTGTTGCTAGTTGTCTGGGAGAAGATGGCAACCCCCATCTTGCTACAATCTCCTTTCAGGGAGTTGTAGAGAGTGATAAGGTCTCCCTGTGCCTCCTTTTCTCCAGGCTAAACAACCCCAGCTCCCTCAGTCACTCCTCATATGACTTACATATGAAGAAGATTGAATGCAAGACCATTTAAGGAACCTGAAGGTGCACAAGTCCATGGGACCTGATGAGATACATCCGTGGTTCCTGAGGGAACCAGTGGATCAAGTGGTTAAGTCACCATCCATATTTGAGAAGTTGTGGCAGTTTGCTGAGAACACCAATCTGTGTGTTGTGGTTGACATGCTGGAGGGAAGGGATGCCATCCAGAGGGACCTTGACAGGCCTGAAAAGCGGGCCTGTGCAAACCTCATGAAGTTCAACAAGGCCATGTGCAAGGTCCTACACCTGGGTCATGGCAATCCCAAGCACAAATACAGGCTGGGTGGAGAATGGATAGAGAACAGCCCCGAGGAGAAGGACTTAAGGGTGTTGGTGGATAAGAAACTTGACGTGACCCAGCAATGTGCCCTTGCAGCCCAGAAAACCAACCACATCCTGGTCTGCATTAAAAGAAGTGTGACCAGCAGGTCACTCTCTCCAGTGGTTTTGCCCTTTTTAAAATATGTTTTCACAGAGGCATCACCAACTTTCCTCATGGACTCAGTTTTGGCCTGCAGTGGGTCTGTTGTGGAGCCTGTATGTGGCATGAGGCAGCCCCCCACCCTGCAGGGGTGACCTCTTCTCACAGAGGCCACCCTTATAGCCCCCATGGTTTCTAAAACCTTGCCACATATACCCAATACACTGATAGATATTGCAAGTGACCTTATGAGAATAGATTTATTTTGTACTACTTCATATTTTCTGTGAAATGTCAATATATTTTTAGGATCAGTAATACACTAAGAAAACAGTGGCATATAGATAATGATGAAAATACTTGACCTTAATAATCCCCTTTAAAAGAAAAAAATGGTTTCCCCATAGTGGATTGTAGCAAAGGGGGAGACAGAGTTCTATGAGGGTTATTAGAATAAAGAACAGAGCTGTAAAGAAAAATAGTCAGTTTTAATGTAGGCAAATGAGATAATTTGTAGCTTCCTAGAAACTAGTTTGATATTTTACAGCTTATTGCAATCAGAAAAAAGCGTTCATAACTCAGTAATCATTAGGGAAGGGCAAAGCTGGGAAATCTGACATGGCAAACAAAGTACCAGGTTTTACCTGAAGCAATATTATGGATTGGAAGTAATTTGTACTAAAATATCTGTAAGTAAATTAAATAGACAAGCATGGTTTAAGCTTGATAAAGTTAAATTAAAGCTAAATATCTATTTAATGCAAGATTTTACATTAATATTTAAAACTGTGTAAATTGAAATAATGAATGAGTGGTGATCTCAATAAAATTTAAAAAATGCATGGCTTTTTGCTTTTTAGATGTTTGTTGCCCTTCCCATGAAAACCTTTCTCATTCTCACATCTGAGCAGCATCATGGGAGGCTTGTGCTGGTTGCCTGAACCTTTACTCTCTCACCTCAGACTTTTTCCCCTACTTGCCCGTACCTTTGCCTTGCATAATACTCAACTCATCTCCAGATAGTAGATAATCATTATTATCTCTCTACAGGGACTTGTTTTCTTTGACCCCCCTTTCCCTTCCTTCTGCCTGTAGGTGATCTCAATTCAGAACCAAATGCAGTCCAAGGGAGGCTATGGAGGTGGCATATCTGCAAATGTTCATATGCAGCTTGTAGACACTCAGGCAGGATAACCTTGGGGAAACCTTTCCAGTAAGTATTACTGTCTGCTTTTTAGGTGCTAGTAGAGTAGTGAGGAAGAACATCTTTTCACATTTTGTAATCAGCTCTCTATAAACATCTGCATCCTTATGATGCATGATTTTAAAATGCATTTCTGGGTAGAACACTCAATATCATGTGAGCATGTTGATTTTTATTATGTAAATAATATAATTTAGTTCTAACTGCAATTCTGTTCTTAAACCTGTTTCATGAGAGTGAACTTAGTTGTATATCAAATTTCAGAAGAATTTTGTGATATAGTTAGGATACCATTTTTGCAGCAGTTCCATTTAATTAAGCAAAATAAGAGTTCCAATAAATATGTTATGGTAGGAAAATCATCACTATCAAAATGTTCAATAGTTTAATGTGTGTTTTCTGTGTTACAGGCTTATGTGAGTTCCTGTATCTTCTTTCCTCTTTCGCCTTGGTGACTGCTTTGTGTTCATGATGAGAGAAGTGATAGCTCATTTTTCACACCTTGTGATTACTCCAGTGAAAAGTTGCTCTGATGGTGCCATTTATGAGATTGATTGTACTGTGCCTTTCAGTGGCGAGCACACATTGACTTCCTACCAGTACCATGGACATAGAGCTGTTCAGGATTGATTTTCGCTGTTTGATAATGCAAATTAAAGCACCAATATTAGCTTTCATTATCAATACCTAATGTACAGCATTGTTACTTTTTATTCTTTAAATATTTTGTCCAATCAAGTAATTTAGAAATGAGTAAGTTTCCATTAATATTTTAATCACTCATTGTTCATATCCATTTTTGAAAGACCTGTGCCCTGCAAGCACAAATTATTATTTCATACAAAATCAGCACAAGAGATGACCATATCCTTTGTGGAGTTGATTTGTATGGTGGCCTGTTTGGTTAAAAAAAAAATTAAATTGCTTACTGCAGACTGCTGATGGTGAAAAATTTAACTGTGGCATGGGTCATGCCTGTTTCTGAAAAAGGACTTGTATCTTATCTGCTTCAGAGTTAGGTCTTTATTTTAAGTTTTATCCTACTGGTCCTGAAATAATAAAGAGAAAACTTGCATTCCTAAGGCATTTGTTATAAATGTTCAGTATATTTATTTTGAAAGAGCTGACCTCAAGACTGTAAAATGGTGTAGTATCTAAGTATTGTGAAAGTGCTTTAGTCTATTTAAAAAATAAAAGAATCATGTTTGTCTGATTCTTTATTTTTAAAATTTTTCTTCATTTTAGACTGTATGGTCATTTTCAGTAACAGTATGCCAGACTGCCTGCAATATTAGCTGAAAATTTTAGTAGCCCTCCCTGATTAGTTAGCAGTTTCTGTGGACTAAATATTTAGGGGTCATGGAAGTTGCTAAGAGTAACATACTAATTTGACAGAACAGATGCTAGTGAAAAGAACATACAGGGTGACTTTTTACAAAGACAGCAAAAAGTCTTTTGCTCATGTTTATCTCTGTAAATTGTCCTTTTTCTCCTTGTTGGTAGTTTGCAATAAGTTGATGGTTTGAAACCTGACAGTTTAATTTTTATGTGGAAAAAAATATCCTAACAACTAGGGCATAACTGAGACTAATAGTTCCCATTTTTATACATAAACACATGTTTACAAATAAAGATTGCTTCATAAATAAGTTTTTATTGCCTTCCTCTGCTTTCCCTGATTTCACATTGCCACAATTATCCAATTGATTTAAACATTTACGAACCTACCTACTCTTCTCCTCAGTTCACAAAGAGCATGCAGACTTCAAGGGTTATGGATGTAGCTGGCCTTCCCTAAGCTGTATTCCAGTGTGGTAGGTGTCAATTATCTGGTTGAATAGTTCCAGTTAGGTTAGATAGTCTTCACTGATAAAGGTACTGATTCTTGGTGACACAAGATCATATGTTCAGTTGTTTGGGGTGCATAAACACATAGCAATGCAGTGACATTTTAGGGGTCAGCATTTCTGATGCCACTTGATCAATGAGTTTTAAATATGCTATGATTACAAAATAATTAGAACTTTTTTATCAGGAGTTGTACTTTGATGATCCTTGTGGGTCCCTTCCAACTCAGGATATTCCGTTTCTATGATTCTTTGATCAGTAACTGCAGCTTAAATTGCCTTGCCAAAACTATCTTGCATTCCTCAAAATGTCTTCATATCAATATCCAGAAAAAAACTGACATATTTTTATAAGACATACTATTTTATACATTATGTTCATTTTTTAATGAAGTCCGTTCAGTGCTGGCTTGTAGATATTAAAAGGGAAGTATTGTCTTTGAATCAATAAATGTTTTTCTTTCAGTTGGTGACCTACCCTTTTTCTTGCTGGCACAAGCGTATATAAGGAAACTGCTTGTGATGCATCTTTGCAGACTTCATGTAGAACCACTTGTTGTGGTTACACTGCCCAACGCATTGTTCATTAAATTTTTCTTTTATATTTAAGCACAAAGGTGTGTTTAATTTGCCTCAAGGGATGCCATAAAAATTCCCAAAAGCTGTCTAGAGCAATTGTATGAGTGTATGAGCCATTTTTTTTTATATGAGAAGATGTTGCATTAGCAGCCAAATCTGTGAACATAGTCTTGGTCCTAAGTCGCACTGTACTCTGCCATTGTATGATATACAAAAAAACCCCTCCCCACACTCAGAAAAATAGTAGTTAAGGAAATCCATACCCCTTGTCCTGTCTACATAAGGACAACGAGTACAATACATAGAAAAACTAATACAAAGTAATATTTTTCAACTTCATGAGGATTTGATATCTCTATCAGCACCTTATTCTTTTTTCCCTGATCTCCATCTTCCATGCAGATCTCTATTACACATACCACTCACAGGATTTCATAAATTGACAATATTTTCTATCTTTGCCTACCTTAAAGTACAATGTCCCAGTCGGAAACTAGAGGAAAGCAGTACAGGTTTACCAAAGTTGATTAGTTTTTTATATTTGTGAAAATAATTTAATGGAAGAGGTAAGACAAGGAATAAGGCTTGGGTAGTGTGCATTCCCACAGATCAAAAGCTTTTAATGAGGATTTCAAACAAATTATTAGGTCCCTGGATTGTGGGGTTCCAGTTATACTATTCCATCAACTTGACATTTAATGATAACATTTCAACACCTCATTCCATATGCCTTTTTCTATCATCATGGATTACTGCAGAAGGCTATTGATGCCTCAGAGATTTTTTGGATTTTTTAACTTCTATAGATTTTCAAAGTAGATGTGTAGTGAATGTAGATTTTAACGTAGCTGTATTATATCCCTTACCGTGTAGTGTAATGTTTACACATACCCAACCCTACTACCCCATTTCATATAAATCCCTCTAAAATTCCGTTAGCGTGTTTAGTCTTCTTTTCAAGGTAGAATTGTAGAAAAACACAGGCCTGGACCAGAAGATATCACACAGACACAGCGACCTTCAAGCCCAGAACTTTGGAGGAACTCCAAGGACTGTACATGCTGCGAAGAAGATGAGGAAGAAGGGGTCCCAAACGCCCCCAGACTCAATTCCCTAAGGGGCATGTCGGGGGGCAGAACTGGGCAGAACTGGGATTGGATGGACCTTATTATAAAATCATAGAACCACTGTCTGAGCAAGCGCGCATGGTATATATTCCTCTAGGCCTACAGACTCATTAAAGGACCTGCTCTCTATCTTATCTCATATACTAAATTGGCCTGGAGGTTTGTTTCTCCGTGGTCTTTTAGGCAACACTATGCACAATTAATTTATTTGTTAACATTTTATTATTCCTCAGAAACAGCTTTTAACATGAGGGAGTGATGAAGTCTGGTCTAGATTTGCAATTCTGTGGTTTAATACAATTTCCCTGAGCACAGACAGTTACATCAGAACACAAAACACTTCAGAGTAAAAGACTAAAGACTCAGTATTTAGGATGAGATTTTGAGGCTTTGCATGAAGTCTATTAAAATATGCTGGTTGCAACCACAGGCTAGAATTTAGCAATTAAAATATTTTACTAAAGGTAAAAATGCTTTTAAGGAACTTTGATATATAACAGTTAAAATAAGTGCAGCAATACCCTATTTCTACAGGAGTTCACCTGCCTGACCAAGACTGACACCACATGCAAAGTGTGTCATAAAGAAGCTAAGAAATGCTGAGCCTGACTGACTGATGGAATTGCCATGTAGTGATAAAGATTCCCCAGAATGAGACTTACTGAAAATTTTAATTTTTTTCCTACTGATAGCAGTCTGTACTTTGAAGTAATAATAGGAGAATAATAGGACTTTCTGCCTTCATACAATTTAATAGAAATTATGAGTTCAGTGCTGATAGAGTTGTCAATAATTTGCTGAATGCCAAGCGTGCTTACTTAAATATGATGATTCCTAGGAATCTGCTTTATTTCTTCCATGCTACTCTGTCAATATCATGAAGACGCTATTGGGTTTTGCTTTTTTTTTCTTTTTTTTTTTTTTTTAAATCTCAGCCATTGTATATTATAATTAGTTTGAAATACTGGCTGGGCAGTATAAACATATTTTGCATTTGTGCATTTCCTGGTGGGAAACTGACCTAAATGATTCCTGTTGATACAGCAATAGTATAAGCAGTCTTCATGCACCATACAGGCTCTGGGGTCTATGTTTTGCATCTGCTGTCATTCACTACAATCTTTCACCAGACATATGAGATAGGTGCTCATGCAAATCCTGTTCTCAAAGCACACCATTGAGGAGGAAAGTGAGTATTGGTATTGATTTTGAAGTCCTTATATTTCATAAACTGTGATAACACTAGGAAAACAGCTATTCTGAAATAGTTTTCCTTAGGAAATCATACAGGTATATTACATGTATATACAGATAATCACAACATAACTACTAGCAATGATATCCTCAAAACAACAACAAAAATAATCTTGAGCACCTTCAGGTTGTGGCAGAATCTTCTTTGCAGGAAGCAACAGACTGAATTGAGAAGGATTTCTGCAGAGATAGTTTGCAACTAGCTTTGTTCAGTCCTTAAAGCAAGCCACACTTAAAGGCTTTCCTCCATTTCTATACTATTACAGAATATAAGTAAGACACACATCAGTAAAGAACTGTTTGATAAATTTTACAATACCATAGGTTTTTGTCTAGGACAGAAGTGTGCCAGCCAAAGCTTTGTGCTTGTTTTGGCTGGGGTAGAGTTCATTTTCTTAACAGTAGATGGTATGGGGCTATGTGTTGATAATACAGCAATGTTTTAGTTATTGCTGAGCAGGGTTTACACAGAGTCAAGGTCTCTTCTGCTCCTCACACTGCCTTGCTAGCGAGGAGGCTAGAGGTGCACAAAACGTTGGGAATGGTCACAGCCAGGACATCTGACCCCAACTGATCAACGGGATATTCCATACCATATGATGTCATGCTCAGTATAAAAAACAAGGAGAAGAAGGAAGGGGAGGATGTTCAGAGTTGTGGTGTTTGTCTTTCCAAGTAACCATTGAGTGTGATGGTGCCCTGCTTTCCTGGAGATGGATGAACACCTGTCTCCCCATGGGAAGCACCAAATGAATTCCTTGTTTTACTTTGTTTGTGTGTGGCTTTTACTTTCCCTATTAAACTGTTTTTATCTCAAGACACGAGTTTTGTCAATTTTACTCTTCTGTTTCTCTCCCCCATCCCACCCATCCTCAACTTGACGGGAAGAAAAAATATAATGAAAATCTCATGGATCAAGATAAGGACAGGGAAAGATCATTCACCATTTACTATCACAGTCAAAACAGAGTTGACTTGGGAAAATTAATTGAATTTATTGCCAATCAAATTAGAGTAGAATAATGAGAAATAAAATCAAATCTTAAAACGCCTTCCCCCCACGCCTCCCTTCTTCCTGAGCCTAATTTTACTCCCAAATTCTCTACTTCTTCCCCCAAGCACTCCAGGGGGACAGAGAATGGGGGTTGCGGTCAGTTCATCACGTTATTTCTGTTGCTCCTTCCTCCTCAGGGGGAGGACTGCTTCCACTCTTTCCCTGCTCCAGTGTGGGGTCCCTTCCACAGGTGAGAGCCCTCAATGAACTTCTCCAGTGTGAGTCCTTCCCACAGGCTACAGTTCTTTATGAACTTATGCAGTGTGGGTCCTTATCACAGATTCTAAAAATCCAAGGGGAAATTTTCCTTCCCCTGCCCCACTGTAAGAAGAGAGAGTTTGAACGGGGAGGGGGAAGGGGGGCAATTAGCTTTACAAAAGACCTGGCTGGCAAAACTGCATTCCCGACTGATGGCCCATCTGAGACTGGAGTGAGGGGGGAGGAGTTTTGCTCTGTTGCTGCCCTCCTCACAAAGGGGAGAACAGTTTGGGTTTTCTCTGCTAGGATATGGGGGAGTCTGTGTGCTTTGGAAAAGCTTTGAGGCCGTTTTTCTTGCTCCCGACCTGGTCATTTTCTGACCACTCACCTCGGCTTGCTTGCACGCTGCCCCTGCCTCCAGCCCGAATCTGCTGCGATTTCATCGGAGAGTTTAATGTTCATTGGGAGAAAAGGAGGAGCCTTGAAACACCGTCAGCCGAGGACAACAGTGAGTTTCGTGGGGGTGGACTGCCTTTCTTTTCCCCTTCTTCCATTGGGGGAGGGTCCCCATTTTTTTTTTGGCTTTTCCCGTGATCCGAGACCCCCTGTGTGGTGACCACCAGAGCCCAACAGCGCCCCCTGCAGGCCACCACAGAGCACTGCAGGCTCTGCACCTCCAGTGATCCAACAGCGCCCCCTGCCAACTGTGATTAGAACCGTGCTAGAGGACAGAGAGGTATTCAGACTGTGTCTTTTTTTTTTGAAGGGGACTTTTGGGTACAGGACTATTGTCTAGTTGTTTTTGTGTTCTGTTACTGTCTTTGCTAACATACATATATATTTTAATAAAGGGTTGTTATTTCTTCCTTTTTTCCATACTTCCTCAATTGGAGCCCCTTAATTTTGGATTTACAGTTGCTGAGAGAGAGGAGTTTGGTCTATCTCATAACTCATCCTCTTTAGCAAACATTCCAGTCTCTTCAAACGGAGACAGTCGTTTTCATGGGGTGCAGTCCTTCAGGTACGGTCTTCTCCAGTGTGGGTTTCCCCTGGGGTTACAAGTCCTGTCATCAAACTTGCTTTAGCATGGGGTCTCCACAGGATCAGAGCCTCCTTCGGGTGCATCCACCTGCTCCAGCATGGGGTTCTTCACAGGCTGCAGGTGGATATCTGCTCCACCATGGACCTCCATGGGCTGCAGGGGGACAACCTGCCTCACCGTGGTCTTCATCATGGGCTGCAGGGGAATCTCAGCTCTGGTGCCTGAAGCACCTCCTCCCCCTCTTTCTTCACTGACCTTGGTATTTGCAGAGTTGCTTCTCTCACATATTCTCACTCCTCTCTTCTCTGGCTGCAATTTTCTTCCCTGCAATAACTTTTCCCCCCTTCTTAAACATGTTATCATAGAGGAGCTACCACCTTCATTGATTTTCTAGGCCTTGATCAGCAAATTACTAATTTGCTGTGTTATTGGCAGAAAACAACCCTGTGACATCTAATGACAACAATTTTTCAGGAACTGGTTATCTGGGTATCTGACTCGTACTTGTTAACAGAATAATAAAAAGAATATGGGTCAAACAATATGAGAAACATCGAGTTATTGCATCCTCGAATGAACATATTAACTTTCTGGATTAAGGTCATACGCAATAGGTGAAAAAAGTGATATTTTCCCCCAAAGATGTATTTTCTTCTTGTGAATCCTCAGCAGCACAATTAAAGATTGAGCATTTATTTTCATCATGAAAGATAAAAATCCCTCACAGCAATTAATTTTTGTCACCCGACATACTGTCTTCAAAGAACCGAGATGACTTCTGACAGTAAATTTTTTGAGCAGCCCTGAACAGAGGTAGAAATGTCCTTCTGGCAGTGAAGATGGAAGATCCTTTATTTCTGTATACACAGGTTCTCAAAGAAAATCTTACAGAATTAAATCTGATACACTGATTTCCCTTTTCAGTAACTGGATATGATGCAACACGAATTATGAGAACTGCTAATTTCATGAAACATGATGGGGGGAGGAACACACCCCTTCCATCAAGGGACTCCCTGGACTATCATTACATATGCCTTTCCAAAAGCATACAAATTTTAATAATTTCGCTTAAGACTAAATGACCATCAGCAGGACTAGTGGTAGGTTCTTGTTAAGGAACAGCAAGGAGATATGCCAGAAACAATTAATGACATGCTGCAACAACTACAAGAGCAAAATGCTTTTCAGAAAAAATGTGTTGATTTGCACAGGATAATAGTAACTTAACAAGAGAAAAGCAATAAAATGAGATGTCTGCACATGACAGCAATCATGTCTGTCCAAGTAAAACTCTTTCCTTATTCCTTATGGCATCTGAGTGTGCTGGTTTAAAAGTTAACCAGCAGGGGAAATGAACTCAACTCAAAAGAGAGATTATAAGTCAGAATAACAATTTAATAAAATAATGCAATAAGTACGATTATACAGACAAACAATTGGTTTTAACCCACAAAACCCAAATGTATAACCCAGCACCCTGGGCATGAACAAAGTGGTGTTCCTTGGGCCCCCCCGAGTCCAAAGTAAAGGGAGAGGGGAAAAACCTGCTGGTGGAAGAGCTGTTGCAGTCTGGTCAAAAGTGATGATTGCAGTCCAGTTGAGGGTGGTGGTCTCAGTCTGGTTGAGAGCAGTGAGCTGCAGTCTGGTTGAGAGTGGTGAGCTGCAGTCTTCCTCTGGATCCCACGAGTGGTAAAAAGGTTCCAAAACCCCAAGTTTATATATTCTCCAGTTCAGGCAGGAATGCTCAGTCCTTCCCTCAGAGCGGGGAATTCCATAAAAGGGCATGGGGACAGGAACATCTTCCTATCTCGCAGGCCTCTTAATGCCTAGTTTATAGCCTGAGGAGTCAGGCTGCTCTGGGCAGAGGGTGTAAATGCTCTATTGATAACAGTTTCTGGGAAATGGCATGGAAGGCTATAGAATACACAGGTTTGGGTTACACCCATCCAGTGATGAATTGGTCCCAGCTGTTCTAACTAGGACACTGAGAATGTCTATAACTCAAATGTCCTGTTCTAAAGCATTCTGAGGAAAGCAGATAAACTTTTTGTTTGCTGGCTCCAGGCAGGAAAGTGGTAAAGACTACAACAAGTTTTGCTATAGTGTTTGAAATATATAATCACAAGACTCAGAGGTCTTTGTTTTAGAAGTTTTCTCTTGGCAGCAAATCTCAAAATATTACATAGTAACATGACGTGGGAATTGAAACAATTTCATAGAATTGTAGAATGGTTTGGGTTGGAAACAACCTTAAAGATCATCTAGTTCCAACTCCTCCTGCTCTAATCTAAACCTACTCTCTTTTAGCTTAAACCCATTTCCCCTTGTCCTATCACTACATGCCCCCATAAA
Source organism: Neopelma chrysocephalum (assembly GCF_003984885.1). Classification (NCBI taxonomy): domain Eukaryota; kingdom Metazoa; phylum Chordata; class Aves; order Passeriformes; family Pipridae; genus Neopelma; species Neopelma chrysocephalum. The sequence continues at coordinate 519,342 of NW_020925453.1, read as the reverse complement.
AAGTCCCTCTCCAGCTCTCTTGTAGGCTCCCTTTAGGTATTGGAAGGCTGCTATAAGGTCTCCCAGGAGCCTTCTCTTCTCCAGGCTGAACAACCCCAACTCCCTCAGCCTGTCTTCAGAGAAGATATGCTTCAGTCCTCTGATCAACTTTGTGGGCCTCAGCTGGACTCGCTCCAGAAGGTTCACATCTTCTTATGTTGTCGCCTTCAGAGTCGGAGGCAGTACTTAAGGTGTGGTCACACAAGAGCAGAGTAGAGGGGCAGAATCACACATCCTCCCCCCCCACACACCTGCTGATCACACTTCTTTTGATGCAGCCCAGGATGTGACTGGCTTTCTGACAGTGGCCTAAATGATGCTCTCAGACTGCAGGTTGGCAGGCAAAAGAAAGATTTTATTTTAAACAAACTTGTTCTTTTTATCTACTTTTTCTCTGTCCACGTGCTAATATAATATATGTCATTGGTTAAGTGTTCTTGTTCACGTGTCTGTATCTCATCACTAATTGGTCTCTAGCTTCTGTGCAAGCGCCCCATCCTGTCTCCTGACAGGTCACCAGCATCTCTTCTCATGTCCAAACACATTCCTCTATCTGCAGCTGTTTTTCTTCTCTTTCTCACACTTTCTTCCTTAATGAGGTTTTACTTGTTCCTTTGCCAGGCCGCAGCTGTAGCTCAAGGTCAAAGCTGCCTTACTACAGCTTTCTGGGTTGCAAGGGCACACTGCTGGGTCACGTCAAGTTTCTCATCCACCAACACCCCCAAGTCATCCTCAGGGCTGCTCTCTATCCATTCTCCACCCAGCCTGTATTTGAGCTTCCATTTGCCCTGACCAGGGTGAAGCACCTTGCATATGGCCTTGTTGAACTTCATGAAGTTTGCACAGGCTTACCTCTAAATACTGTCAAGGTCCCTCTGGATGGCATCCCTTCCCTCCAGCATGTTGACTGGAACGCACAGCTTGGAATAGCAAACTTGCTGAAGGTGCGCTCAATCCCACTCTCCATGTCACCAACAAGATGTTAAACAGCACCGGTCCCCATACCGACCCCTGAGGAACACCACTTGTTACTGGTCTCCACTTGGACATAGAGCCATTGACTGCAACTCTTTGGGTGCAACCATCCAGCCAATTCCTTATTCACTGAGTGGTCCATCCATCAAATCCATGTCTTTCCAGTTCAGAGACAAGGATGTTGTGTGGGACAGTGTCATATGCTTTGCACAGTCCAGGTAGAAGATGTTAGATGTTCGTCACTTATCCACCAAAGCTGTAACCCCATTGTAAAAGGCCACAAAATTTGTCAGGCACAATTCTCCATTAATGAAGCATGTTGGCTGCCATCAATCACCTCCTTATTTTCCATGTGCCTTAGCATATTTTCCAGGAGGATCTGCTCCATGATCTTGCTGGACACTGAGGTGAGAGTGACTGTCCCTGTAGTTCCCTGGGACTTCCCCTTTTGCAGCCAGTGGGAACCTCACCAGACTTCCATGACTTCTCAAATATGATGGAGAGTGGCTTAGCCACTTCCCCATCCAGTTCCCTCAGGACCTGTGGATGTATCTCCTCAGATTCCACTGACTTGTGCAGTTTCAGGTTCCTTAAATGGCCTCCAACCTGATGCTCTCCTACAGCAGGCAGTTCTTCATTCTCCCAGTCCTTGCCTTTGCCTTGTGCAATTTAGGCAGTGTGGCTGGAACACTTGCTGGTGAAGAATGAGGCAAAAAGCTGTTGAGTATCTCAGCCTTCTCCATGTCCCAGGCAACCAGGTCTTCTGTCTCATTCTGCAGAGGGCCCATATTTTCCCTTGTCTTCCTTTTATCACTGACATACCTATAGAAGCTTTTCTTGTTGCCCTTGATGTCCCTGGCAGGGTTTCATTCTATCAGGACTTTAGCTTTGCTAACCTGATCCCTGGCTGCTCAAAAAATATCTCTGTATTTGTCCCAGGCTACCTGTCCCTGATTCCACACCCTGTGGGTTTCCTTTTTGTGTTTGAGTTTGTCCAGGAGCTCCTTGTTCATCCACACAGGCCTCCTGGCATTTTTGCCAGATTTCTGCTTTTTTGGGATGTATCGCAGCTGAGCTTGAAGGAGGTGATCCTTGAATATCATCCAGCTTTCTTGGGCTCCTCTTTCCTCTAGGGCTTTATCCCATGGTACTTTACCAAGCAGATCCCTGAAGAAGCCAAAGTCTGCTCTCCTCAAGTCCAGGGTAGTGAGCTTGCTGTGCGCTCTCCTTGCTGTCCTAAGGATCTTGAATTCCACCATTTCATGGTCACTACAGCCAAGGCTGCCCTTGAGCTTCACATTTCCCACCAGCCCCTGCATGTTAGTGAGAACAAGGTCCATGATAGCACCTCTCCTCATTGGCTCCTCTATCACTTGGAGAAGGAAGTTATCAACACATTCCAGGAACCATCTGGATTTCTTATGCCCTGCTTTGTTGTCCCTCCAACAGGTATCGGGGTGGTTGAAGTTCCCCATGAGGACCAGAGTTTTTGAACGTGTTGTGGATTAATCCTACCTGCAACTGTTATAGGTTATAAATCCGGGGGGGGAATTTTTTCTTCCCCTGCTCCACTGTAAGAAAGCCGGAGTTCAAATGGGAAGGGGGAAGGGGGGGCGATTAGCTTTACAATAGATCTAGCTGGCAGAGCCGCATTCCTAACTGATGGCCAATCGAAGACTGGAGTGAGAGGGAAGGAGTTTGGATTCGGTGGTTGACCCTCCTCACAAAGGAGAAAAGAGTTTTTGGGTCTCTCTCTGGAACGGAGACGGGGTCTGTGTGCAGGCATTTTGGAGAAAAAGCCTTGAGGCCGGTTTTTCTGGCTCCCAACCTGGTCAGCCATGACCACTGGCCTTGGCTTGCTTGCAAGCCATCCTTGTCTCCAACCTGAACCTGCTGTGTTTTCATCGGACAGTTTTGTGCTCACTGGGAGAAAGGTAGGAACCTTGAAACACCGTCATCCGAGAACAACAGTGAGTTCTGTGGGGGTGGACTGCTTTTCTTTTCCTCTCCTTCCACTGGGGGAAGGGTCTCCATTTTTTTTCAGCTTCTCCTGTGATCCAAGACCCCCCAAACCCCCCCGCGGTGACTGCGAGAGCCCAACAGCGCCCCCTGCAGACCACCACAGAGTACTGCAGGCTCTGCACCTCCAGTGATCCAACAGCGCCCCCTGCCAACTGTGATTAGAACCGCGCTGAAGGACAGAGAAGTACTCAGACTGTTTCTTTTGTTTGAACGGGACTTTTTGGGTACAGGACTATTGTCTAGTTGGGTTTTTTTTGTGTTCTGTTACTGTCCTTGCCAACATACATATGTCTTTTAATAAAGGGTTGTTATTTCTTCTTTTTTCCATACTTCCTTGATTAAAGCCCCTTAATTTTGGATTTACAATTGCTGAGAGAGAGGAGTTTGGTCTATCTCATAACTCATCCTCTTAAGCAAACATTCCAGTCTCGTCAATCTGAGACTTTTTTTGGCGCCCAACGTGGGGCACAAAGAGAGGAGAGGTGGAAAAAGAATAACTACCCTTTGTGTGAGTTACACACGTTTTGAACCCCTTGTGTGATTGACAAGCGTTTTGAACCTGTAGGCACCATGATGTTAAGGGTTGTTGCTTTCCTCTGGCATATAATCATGCCAAGATATCTGTCCCACCTGTCAATGTGTTTCAGTTCAGATACTAGTACTCTCATTGCGATAAGTACCTTTGAGTTTGTGCATTGGGTTTATGATACAGCAAACTCAGCACCTGTGATTTTCATCTGGAATATGTCTTCAAGGATGCACTACTGTTCTAGCCTAAGCTGTTTCCTCTGGGGGTTTAAGGATAATAGCACCCATTCCTATGGAGAAACACCGGGGAATGTATTTCCCCAACCCTTTATTCAGTTTCCCTTTGGATACAATACAATGGCCTCTGGGAAGTTTAAATCCTCTTTGAATGTCAGAGACGTTTTACTTTTTGGGCTTTCTATCCTAGTTTGAACCATTATAGTATACCTAATATACGAAGCCAAGGCCAAGAATTACTGAGAAGGCGTCCAGGAGCCTGCCCCAGGGATGGAAAACCTCGAGTGGCATGGATTATGGGAGGACATGGGTAAATTCCTAGAAAGTTGCTCAGCTCCCACAACATAGAAGCTCACCCTTGAACAACTCTTGAACCCTACAAAAATAATGAAAGCCGTGAGGGAGAGAGGTCGTGATGGATCCACGGAGAGGCAGTTGGCAGCTGCATGTGGGGTTTTGGCCATTGCCTACCGGAAGTTGCTCGGTATGGTGCAGCACTTCCAGGGAAAAGGAAAAGATGAAAACAAAATGCCTAATACCAAGGTGACTCAGGATAAGGCCAAATCAGAGGGGCAGACCAAGGCAATGGAGGTTGCCCCTATCCAAAAGAAGAAATATAAAACCAAATCAGTTCTCCCAGTTGACGATGATGGGGAGGCAGGACTCTCACAGGCGGCTGGTCCAGAGCCAGAAATCATCACTGAGTCTTTATCGTATAACAACCTCTGGAGCTTACGGACAGATGTTGCCTCTCACCTGAATGAGCCCATTCTGGCCTGGATGATCCGAGTTTGGGACTCTATGGGTGATACCATAAACCTTGATGGCGGTGAAGCGAGGTTCTTGAGGTCTATTGCCCAGGATGTGGGTATTGAGGAGGCGTTTGTGAGGGAATTGAAGTCCCTGTCTCTCTGGGCACAGCTTTTGGATGGTGTGAGGGAGAGGTTCATCTACAGAGATTCCTTGCAGGCAGATCATTATACCACGGGCTGGAAGACCATAGAAGAAGGGATCCTATGCCTGAGGGAAATGGCACTGTTGGAGGTATTGTTTGGAGGGGATGGGCAACCCACCGATGATCCTGACAGGGTTAAGTGTACACCACAGATGTGGTGGAGCTTCACACATACGGGGCTGTCCACACATAAAGGTTACCTGACATCATTGCAGGCTGGGGAGAAGTGGAAGCCAGTGATGTCTATAATAAATAAGCTTCGGTTGTATGACAGTATGATCGAAGGACCACTACAGGCCCGCATCTCCGCTGTAGAGACACTGATTAAGGATCTCAAGGCATTAACTACAGAGGTGAAAGATAAACAGGAGAGACTGAAAGAGAGGATTGAGGGAAACAATTTCCACATGGCCCCAGTGAGAACCAGACGCCCCCCAGCTAGAGAGAGCGGACAGACCTCACGAACTGAGTTGTGGTATTTCCTAGCTGACCATGGAGAAGACATGAGATGGTGGGACAGGAAACCTACCTGTGCCCTACCAACCCGAGTACAAGAGTTGAAAGAGAAAGAAAAAGGGAAGTCTGTGAAAGTGAGTGCCGTATCAGTATCCTGTGGGCAGGGATCTGACCCACTAGAGGGTACCTCCCATGGGTATTCACAAGAGGAAAACAGTGATTGGCAGGATGAAGACCAGTGTTAGAGGGGCCCTGCCTCTAGCCAGGTAGAGGCACGGGACAACAGTGTCTATTGGACTGTGTGGATCAGATGGCCTGGCACATCAGACCCACAAGAATACCAGGCTTTGGTTGATACTGGTACTCAGTGTACGTTAATGCTCTCAGGACATGTGGGACCAGAGAATATTTCCATTTCTGGGGCGACTGGAGGGTCTCAAGAGTTGACCATGGTGGAAGCTGAGGTGAGCTTGACTGGGAAAGACTGGCAGAAACACCCCATTGTGACTGGTCCAGATGCCCCATGTATCCTGGGCATTGACTATCTCAAGAACGGGTGCTTCAAAGACCCCAAGGGACATAGATGGGCTTTTGGAATAGCTGTTGTGGAGATAGAGGCGACTAAGCAGTTGAATTCATTACCTGGTCTCTCAGAGAACCCTTCTGCTGCGGGACTGTTGAAGGTTGAGGAACAGCAAGTGCCAATTCCCACCACAATAGTGCACCGCTGGCAGTACCGGACGAACCGAGACTCTGTGATCCCCATCCATAGGATGATCCGTGAGCTGGAGAGCCAAGGGGTGATCAGCAAGACCCATTCACCCTTCAACAGTCCCATCTGGCCCGTGCATAAGTCTGATGGAGAATGGAGATTGACTGTGGACTATCGTGGCCTGAATGAAGCCACCCTGCCGCTGAGTGCTGCTGTTCCAGACATGTTGGAGCTCCAGTATGAGCTGGAGTCCAAGACAGCGAGATGGTACGCCACTATTGACATCGCAAACGCATTCTTCTCCATTCCCTTAGCAGCAGAGTGTAGGCCACAGTTCGCTTTCACCTGGAGGGGCGTGCAGTACACTTGGAACCGACTGCCCCAGGGGTGGAAACACAGTCCCACCATCTGCCACGGACTGATCCAGGCCACACTAGAGAAAGGTGAGGCTCCAGAACACCTGCAGTACATTGATGACATCATCGTATGGGGGGACACAGCAGAGGAGGTTTCTGAGAAAGGAGAGAAAATCATCCAGATCCTCTTGGGAGCCGGTTTTGCCATAAAAAAGAGTAAGGTCAAGGGACCTGCCCGAGAGATCCAGTTCCTGGGGGTGAAATGGCAAGATGGACGTCGTCAGATCCCGACAGAAGTCATCGATAAGATCACAGCAATGACCCCACTGACCAGCAAGAAGGAAACGCAAGCTTTTCTGAGTGCCATAGGTTTCTGGAGGATGCATATCCCGGAGTACAGTCAAATCGTAAGTCCTCTCTATCTGGTAACTGGCAAGAAGAATGATTTCCAGTGGGGTCCTGAACAGCAACAAGCATTCGAACAGATTAAACAAGAGATTGCACACGCTGTAGCCCTTGGACCAGTCAGGACAGGAACAGATGTGAAAAATGTACTTCTACTCTGCAGCTGGGAATAAAGGTCTCTCCTGGAGCCTCTGGCAAAAGGTGCCTGGCGAGACCCGAGGTCGCCCACTTGGCTTCTGGAGCTGAAGCTACAGAGGATCTGAAGCCAACTACACGCCAACAGAGAAGGAGATCCCAGCAGCTTATGAAGGAGTACAAGCTGCCTCAGAGGTGATTGGCACAGAAGAACAGTTCTCCTGGCACCTCGACTATCAGTGCTAAACTGGATGTTTAAGGGAAAGGCGCCCTCTACATATCATACCACTGAAGCTACATGGAGTAAGAGGATCGCTCTGCTCACGCAGTGCGCCCGTATTGGAAATCTGAATTGCCCTGGGGTCCTAGAAGTCATCACAAACTGGCCGGAAGGTGAGAGTTTTGGTCTAGCGGATGAAGAAGAAGAAGAGCAGGTGGTACAGGCTGAGGAAGTCCCAGCATACAATAAACTACCAAAAGAGGAAAAATGCTATGCCCTCTTCACTGATGGTTCCTGTCGCATTGTAGGAATGAAACGTAAATGGAAAGCAGCTGTATGGAGCCCCACACGACAAGTTGCAGAAGCTACTGAAGGGGAAGGTGAATCAAGCCAATTCGCAGAATTCAAAGCTGTCCAGTTGGCATTGGACATTGCTGAACGGGAGAAGTGGCCAAAGCTTTACATCTACACTGACTCGTGGATGGTACCCAACGCTCTGTGGGGGTGGTTGGACAGATGGAAGAAGGCCAATTGGAAACACAGGGGGAAACCCATCTGGGTCGCTGATATGTGGCAAGACATTGCTACCTGTGCAGAGAAGTTGATTGTGAGAGTCCGCCACGTAGATGCCCATGTGCACAAAGGCAGACCGAGCTGCACAAGTCGAGGTGTCACAGGTGGATCTGGACTGGCAGCACAAAGGAGAGTTGTTCCTAGCACAGTGGGTCCATGATGCCTCAGGCCATCAAGGCAGAGATGCCACCCATAGATGGGCACGAGACCGAGGGGTGAACTTAACCAAGGACATTATTTCCCAGATTATCCATGACTGTGAGACCTGCGTTGCCATTAAACAGGTTAAGAGACTGAAGCCCCTGTGGTATGGTGGACGTTGGAGTAAGTATAGATATGGGGAGGCCTGGCAGGTTGATTACATCACGCTGCCACGAACCTGCCAAGGTAAGCGCTATGTACTCACCATGGTGGAAGCCACCACTGGATGGCTGGAGACGCATCCGGTCCCCCACACCACTGTCTGAAATACCATCCTGGACCTTGAAAAGCAAGTCCTGTGGCGGCATGGCACCCCAGAGCTCATCGAGTCAGATAATGGGACTCATTTCAAGAACAGCTTAGTTACCACCTGGGCGAAGGAGCATGGCATCAAGTGGGTGTACCACATCCCATACCATGCAGCAGCTGCGGAGAAAGTTGAACGGCATAATGGACTGTTGAAAACTACCCTGAAGGCATTGGGTGGAGGGACATGCAAGCACTGGGATCAGCATCTAGCAAAGGCTACATGGTTAGTCAACACCAGAGGCTCCATCAACCGAGCTGGCCCTGCTCAATCAGGGTCCCTCCACACCGTGGATGGAGACAAGGTCCTAGTAATTCACATGAGGGATATGCTAGGGAAAAAGGTTTGGATTAGCCCTGCCTCGAGCAGAAGCAAACCCATTCGTGGGATTGTTTTTTGCCCAAGGACCCAGTTGCACCTGGTGGGTGATGCAGGAAGATGGAGAAACCCAGTGTATACCTCAAGGGGACCTTATTTTCAGGTGAACTGGCTGTAACTCTATATCTGCATCTGTATGTAACTCTGTGTCTGTATCTGTATTTGCATCTACCTATTAGTGGATGTGTACATAGTTAGAGGGACCCCTGGTGGCCTAGTGGTTAGCATGCAGGACTCTCACTGCTGCGACCCAGGTTCGATTCCCAGTCCCCCGGGCAGATGGAGCCCGTTAGCCCTATGAGGCCATCCATCTATGAGAAGGTCACTCTAAACAAACCTACGTCCTGAGGACCTCACTGCCATTGTCCAAGCTTGCTTGGCCCCGGCAGATGAACCTTAGGATTAAAGGGTGGGCTCAGTTCAGCGCGTGCTGTGTCTCACCTAAAAAATCCATTGCACAGGCTTGAAAGGTAAAAGACCTTTCCCAAAATCTTCGTTCACGAAGACTGGCCATTATTATGTTATCAGCAGTGCTGGAACAGAAAGGGAACCATTGGCTGTCACCTTCCCGGTTCCTGAAATACCAGGCAATCCTAGCTGAATCAGATGATGTGACTATTCAGGTGACTAACATTGTCAACCCAGCTTCATTCCTAGAAGGAAAAACCTCAGCAGAACCTGTTGTACACGACTGCTTGGAGACCATCGAAGCAGTGTGCTCCAGTCGCCCAGACCTCAAAGAAGAACCACTCCAGGATGCAGATGACTGGTTCTCGGATGGCAGCACTTTCGTGAAACAGGGTACAAGGATGGCTGGCTACGCAGTGACCACAACAGAACAACTAATTGAATCCAACCAGTTACCTACTGGAACTTGAACCCAGAAAGCAGAACTAATAGCTCTTACCCGAGCTCTTGAACTGGCAAAGGGAAAGTGAATCAACATCTGGACTGACTCTAAATATGCCTTTGCCATTGTACATGCCCACGGAGTGATCTGGAAGGAAAGAGGACTATTGACCACTCAAGGAAAAGCCATTAAACATGCAGAAGAGATCCTGCGATTGTTAGAAGCCGTCCAACTCCCATTACAGGTGGCTATAATGCATTGCAGGGGACACCTGAAAGGCAACACCATTCCAGAAACAGGAAACAGAAAAGCTGATGCAGAAGTCAAATTGGCAGCTGCAAGAGGCACTGAACAAACGGTAGCAACTTTAGTGCCAGAAGGATTAGACACAGATCAACAGGTAGAGTATCAGGAAACAGATTATCAGTGGATACACAAAAACTGAGGTAAGCTGTTAGACAATGGATGGGGTCAACTGAAGACAGGCCAATTAGTATTACCAGAAAAATTAATATGGCAATTTGAGAAAGCAGAACATGATAAAACTCACTGGGGTTTGGATCCACTCTATCAACACTTAAAAACTAGAGTAGCAGGACCAAATTTATTTACCACAATAAAGCGGGTCACATCCCAATGTGAACTTTGCCTGAAAAATAATCCAAACAGCAAACTTAAAATTAATCCAGGAACAATAAAAAGATGATGCTTTCCGGGTGAGATTTGGCAAATTGACTTTTCTGAACTCCCAAGAAAAGGGGGGTACCATTATTTATTAGTTTTGACTGACACATTTTCTGGTTGGCCAGAGGCGTTCCCATGTAGAACAAATAAGTCAAGAGAAGTGGTTAAAGTCTTGTTAAACAAGATTATACCCCGATTTGGAGTACCTAAGAGTAGTACAAGCAATAAGTAAAGCATTGAAAATTGATTGGCAATTACATACGCCCTACAGACCACAAGCAAGTGGGCAAGTAGAAAAAATGAATCATCTCATTAAACAACAAATTGCCAAAATATGTCAAGAAACAAATCTTTACTGGTACCAAGCTTTACCTATTGCTTTAATCAGACTAAGGGTCAAGCCAAGATCAAAAGAGAAACTGAGTCCATTTGAAATTCTATTCGGCAGACCCTACATGATGCAAACTGTGAATAGTGAAGCTGTGGATCAAATCAGTAATCAGTATGTGTATGATTATGTTATGGCTATAGGAAAACAATTGCAGAAAAATGCTACGGTGGTGTTAGAACACCAACCCAAGCAGCCTGATTGTAAGTTACATCCATTCAACCCTGGTGATCAGGTATATGTTAAGAATCTTTCAGGAGATCCACTACGGGAGAAATGGGATGGACCCTACCAGGTGCTGATGACCACCTTCACAGCGATCTGGGTGAAAGAGAAACCCATGTGGATCCACTACTCTCGAGTCAAGAGGGTTCCAGAAGAAGCATGGACCTCGGAGGAGGAATCATCTACTATCAAACCTCCTCAATGCTCATCTTTGGACCGATAAGTACATTGGTGTTAGATCAAACTCTTGCCCAGAATTCATTATGGTTACAGGACTACAACGAGAGTTCTGGTCTACAATTTTATATAGACCCAGAACTTCCAGTTCACCCAGACGAGCTGAACCAATAAAATCCATTGGTCATAGTCCTCCAGGGAGTGAGAGTACTGGATAATTGGGAACGTCCTGGTACCCCATACAATGCAAGTGTTCTAATGGGAAAAATTGGAGACATTAGTAGCCAACCATAGTGCAGGGGATTTTACCAAGATTATCGACTATGCTGGTGTCATCCATAAAAGGTTTGCACTTGCAATACAGTGTCTCCAAACTCAACAGTGGGTACAATCTGTAGCTGCAGAAATATTAAGAGAAGGAACTTCAGGAATACTGCCACAAGAAATAAGAGAAATAATAGCAAGAAACAGTTCCACTACACAATTTGAGAAAAATTACCAAGCATGGTGGCAGTTAGTGAATTTCACTTACAATCCTCAACACGAACAAATTGAAGCTTATGTACTCACTATCAGTGCAGCCAAAGAAAAGACCATCTTTCCTATCTTGACATTAGGAGCCATACACCAAAACGTGGTTGTCAGACCCATAGACCATAAGGTTTGGGCAAGTTACGATCGCACCAAGAAAAAGTGGCAGTCAGTCAGTACTGAAGCACGTACCCCTAAGGGACAGTTAGGATACATCTGTGAAAATGCTGTAGTAGAAAATGAAGATTTATGCTTAGATACTGAAAATAGTGTGTGTACCTTTGAGATGCTTCCCCATACTAAAACCCAATCACAAGTCTATCATGGCTAGGCTTCGCGAACGAAGATTTGGGAAGGGCTCTACCCACGTTTCTTGCAAGCGCGTTGGTGGCTAAAAAGGCCAATACAAGAAAGGCATGTCCGGTTGCAAAAGACACAGCAGAAAGACTCCTTAGATGGTATATTCTGCAAGGCTCGATTCTTTCTGCGTTGTCTTTTCTCCTCAAGGCTGATCCTGCGTGCTTTCTCAAAAGCATCAGCAGCATTATAAATGGTGTGTCTCCAGGCCTCCCGATTGGAGGCCAGAGTAGACCAGTTATGGTGATCAATATGCCCGAGGCTGAGTTGTTGCTTCAGGGAGTCCTTGTATCTTTTCTTCGGGGCTCCTCTCTTGCGGCAGCCAGCGGCAAGTTCACCATAAAGCAGGATCTTAGGGAGGCGGTGGTCCTTCATCCTGGAGACGTGCCCTGCCCAATGCAGCTGTGTTCTCAGTAGCATGGCCTCAATACTTGTGATTGCTGCCTGTTCAAGAACAGATTGGTCACATAATCTGACCAGTGGATGTTTAGGATTGTACGGAGGCAGCGTTGATGGAAGCGTTCTAGGAGACGCAGGTGGTGGCAGTAGATGACCCATGATTCGGAACCATATAAAAGAGTAGATAGCACTATGGCTCTATAAACACTGATCTTGGTACTTTTCTTCAAGTGTTTATTACGCCATACTCTTTTATGGAGTTTTCCAAAAGCACTATATGCCTTCGCTAACCTGTTGTCTATCTCCCCGTCAATCTTACCATCACTGGAGTTATAGAGACAAGTTCCTGGAAGCATGCAGGTCGAGCTTTGGGTTATAGTTCAGGGTTCTGTTCTTTATTGTGGATTTTGTTTGTTTGATTGTTTGTTTTTCCCAATGAAGTCACCCAAGGGGTGAGGTCAGTATGACTTATGGCCTCTATTAAAGTTAGAACTTATACTGAGTGGTGGAAGAATATAGAATTCTCTTGCAAAGTCCTGAAGAAATTAAAGTTTGGTCAAACCACTGCTCTTTACGTGCTTGAAACTATTGTACTCTTTATCTTCCAGAATCACAAGTCTATTATGTAGGAAATGGATGTGCATGTGTTAGGACCTTTTGTGTTAATTTTACCATAGATAATTGTCATGAAGTAGCTAATGGTACCAATTTTTGCGTATGTAATTTTACTCTGATCACAGGCTGTGACTTTGATTATATTGTTCCAGTGACTACTAGACAACTGATTGAAGCTGATTATATAATGTATCATGATGTGCCAAAATTACAGATAGGAATGAACATTAGTCTTTTCAAAGCAATGCTTAGACATCCTGACATAGAAAAACTGGTCCAGGAAGTGAACAGAATGACTCGGCAAATGCTCTGGCAAGTAGAACACGACACAGAAAACATAAAAACTGTTTTAACCAAAGTGGAAAAGGTGGGAGAGCACCACTGGTGGGACATCTTTATGGGATACTCCCCTAGAGAATCACAAGTGTTTCACTACTTAATACATCCAATATTGGTTTTAGGAGCCGGCATGATTCTGCTAATAGCCTTAAATATTTGGCTATGGTACAAATTAAGCACCACAGTCAAAAGGATGCAGATAATGTGGGCAGTGATGCATACCTATCAAAACCCATTGGAACTTGACGAAGGAATTCGTAAGTTATAAGTAAAAGGGGGCACTGAAACAGGAGGTTAGGCCCAAAAGAGTTAACTAAGAAGCTTGGGCCTGCTAACAAGTTACATCCAAAACGATCTGTGCTTTTTCTGTTCTACTTACTGGACCAAAACTTAAGAGAATGGTAGAAGTACATGTAATAGGCCTAGAGGCAATAAATTAAGATGCAGTAGGATAAAGTAGACAACTGAATAGAAGAAATAGGCCAGGAGCCAGGGCTTTTTCCAAGCTTCAGTGATCCGGTCAAGAACAATGGAAAAGAAGAGGGGTCAAGCTGAGGAAGATGAGTTTAAGCCCCCAGACTCACAGGAGGAAGGATGGAACTACCCCCAAAATTGAGGGCCAAGAGAAGCACCGTCCCACAACCCGCCTGAGCTCCACCTATACTCTGCCTGTTATCAATATGTATGAATAGATGTTGTAATCACTTGAATATGCATTTAATCATATCCGAAAACTGTATAAAAACTGCTGATTTTGTGCAAAGCCTTCGAGCAAGTTTTTCCAGCAATAGCTGGCTTGCTCCCAGCGCTGCTAATAAATACCTTTGCTGCTCAAAAGATCAAAGTCTCTGGGCAGTTTATTATACCCGATTTTTCGGATTCAATCCCCTCATCCAGATCACCGATAAAGATATTAAACAGAACTGGGCACAACACTGATCCCTGGGAGACACCACTAGTGACCGACCGACAACTGGATGCAGCACCGTTCACCACCACTCTCTGGACCCAACCCTCCAGCCAGTTCTTAATCCAGCACAGAGTGCCCCTGTCCAAGCCATGGGCTACCAGCTTTTTCAGGAGAGTGCTATGGGAGATGGTGGCAAAGGCTTTGCTGAAGTCCAGGTAGACTACATCCACAGCCTTCCCCTCATCCACTAGGAGGGTCACGTGATCATAAAAGGAGATCAGGTTGGTCAGACAGGACCTGCCCTTCCTAAACCCGTGCTGGCTGGGTCTGATCCCTTGTCCATCCTATAACTGTTGTGTAATTGCACTTAGGATGATCTGTTCCATAACCTTTCCAGGCACTGAGGTCAGGTTGACAGGTCTGTAGTTTCCTGGGTCCTTGTCTCAGTTTAATGAGACTGAAGTGTTTTGCTAAGGAGGATGAGTTATGAGGAAGACCAAGCAATTGTAAATCCGAAATTAAGAGGCTCCAATTGAGGAAGTATGGAGAAAGAAAAGATAACAGCCCTTTATTAAAGGATATATATGTATTGGCAGAACAACAAAAGAACACAAAACCAACTAAACAATAATTCTGTACCCAAAGTCTCCTCCAAAAACAGCTCAGTACTTTCTGCCTTTTGGTGCAATTATAATCACGATTGGGAGGGGGCGCTGTTGGATCACTGGGGGAGCAGAGCCTGCAGTTGCTCTGTGGTGGCTGGCAGGGGGTGCTGTTGGGCTCTGGCAGTCGCCGCGTGGGGCCCCCGGTGCGTGGGAGAAGCCAAAAATGGAGATCTCCCCCACACACCGAGAAGGGGAAGGGGAAAAAAGGGGAAAAAAAGGGCTCTTCCCACAGACTCACGCTGTTTGCGGTTGGCTGGCTGGCTCTGACCGGGACTCCCCCAAAGGTTCCTTTGCAGAAGGGTCAAGCCTCTCCAGTGAAATCTGAACAAGTCCGGGCTGGGGGCAGAACAGGGAGTAGGAGAATGGAGACGAACCCCAGAAGCAGTCAGATGACCCTGTCAAAAAACAAAACAAACCACGGGATCCCTCCACACACACACCCTCCCTGAGTAAGGGCAAAAGTGAAGTGCTTGCCATTTCCCGAGGAGAGGAAAAAAAAGCTCATCACCTCCCCTCCCACAGTCTTCTGAGGGCTATCAGCCCGGAATGTGGGTCTGCTAGCTAGTTCCTTTGTGTGTGTCAATCACTCCAGGCAAACACCCTCCCCCTCCCTCATTCAAAATCTTTCTTTTACAACGATGCAGGGGAAAGAAAAAAATTCCCCCTTGGTTTTTTTAGAACAAGTAAACCTATGACAGTCCTCCTTGCAGCCCTTTTTGTGGATCAGCGTGACATTCGCCAACTTCCAGTTATCTGGGACCTCCCCAGTGAGCCAGGACTGTTGGTAAACAATGGAGAGGGGCTTGGCGAGCTCTTCCACTAGCTCCCTCGTCACCCTATGATGGATGCCATCTGGTCCCATAGACTTGTGAGGATCCAAGTGGTTCAGCAGGTTGCTAACTGTTTCCTCCTTGATTACAGGGGGGCTATTCAGCTTCCTGTCTCTGTCTACCAGCTCTGGAGGCCAGTTATCCTGAGGACAACCTGTCTTACTGTTGAAAGCTGAGACAAAGAAGGTGTTAAGTACCTCAGCCTTTTCATCATCATCTTTGGTGACTATGTTCCCCCCCATGTTCAACAAAGAATGGAGGTTTTCCTTGCCCCTCCTTTTGCTATTGATGTATTTGTAGAAGCACTTCTTGTTATCCCTAACAGAAGTGGCTAGATTGAGTTCAAATTGTACCTTTGTCTCTCTAATTTTCTTTCTACGTGACCTAGCTACAGTCCTAAACTCTTCATGAGTAGTCAGCCCTTTTTTCCATAGTTGGTAAGCTCTCTTTTTTCCCCTAATTTCCTTCAAAATCTCCCTGTTCAGGCAGACTGGCCGTCTTCCCTGCCAGCTCGCCTTTCGGCACACTGGGACAGCCTGCTCCTGTGCGTTCAAGACTTCCTTCTTGAAGCATGTCCATCCTTCCTGGACCCCTTTGTTTTCAAGGGTTGTTTCCCAAGGTACCCTCTGAACCAGTCTTCTGAATAGGTCAAAATCTGCCCTGCGGAAGTCCAGGGTAGAAGTTTTTTTGATGGCCCTCTTTGTGTCCCTGAGTATTGAAAACTCTATTATTTCATTGTCACTGTGCCCCAGACAGCCTCTGACCACCACATCTCCCATCAACCCCTCTCTGTGAACAACAGGTCTAGCGGGGCCCCACCCCTGGTAGGCTCATTTACCAGCTGGAGCAGGAAATTATCCTCTATACACTCTAGGAATCTCCTAGACTGCCTCTTCTCTGCTGTGTTGAGCTTCCAGTAGACATCCGGCAGGTTAAAGTTGCCCACAAGATCAAGGTCTGGCGATTTCGAGACATACACCAGCTGCTTGTAGAATAATTCATCACCCTCATCATCCTGATTGGGTGGTCTGTAACAGACTCCCACCAGGATGTCAGCCTTGTTGGTCTTCCCCCTGATTCTGATCCACAGGCACTCAGCCTTATCATTACTGACCTCGAGTTCTACAGAGTCAAGAGTCTGCACCTGGCAGCCAGCTGAAGTCAATCCACCACATACTGGTGATATTCTGCCTTGTGTTTTAGCTTGTCCCAGTTCTGCCTCTATATTAGTGTACTCTGCTGCGGTTGTGATAACCAAAGATGAATGTATATATTTTCTAAGATGTAGGTCTTCAAAGTTTCTAAGCATGTCTACACTCCAGTCAGAACTGCAACTGAATCTTTTACAAATGTATACAAGGCAGGACCCCTGGTGGCCTAGTGGTTAGGATGCGGCACTCTCACCACTGCAACCCAGGTTCGATTCCCGGTCCCCCAGGCAGATGGAGCTCGTTAGCCCTGTGAGGTCATCCATCTATGAGAAGGTCACTCTAAACAAACCTATGTCCTGAGGACCTCACTGCCATTGTCCAAGCTTGCTTGGCCCCGGCAGATGAACCTTAGGATTAAAGGGTGGGCTCAGTTCAGCGCATGCTGTGTCTCACCTAAAAAAATCCATTGCGCAGGCTTGAAAGGTAAAAGACCTTTCCCAAAATCTTTGTTCGCGAAGACTAGCCATTATTTATTATATTCAAAAAAAGCTAGTATATAAAGCTAGTTTTCTGTGGAATGTGTTTTTTGTGCTGAGTGTCTTAATGAAATGTTTTTTCTTGGTTGTATTTTACTCCCGTAAAACCTTTTGCCAAAATATCTTATTTTTCTCACTAAATTAAAAGAATTTGTCTTAGAGAAGAGTGTGTGACTCTTTCTCTGGATACCAATTAGAGGTTATAATGAACCAAAAGGCTTTTTAAAAGTCTTAAATAAAAATATGACTACTCTGGGCAGCTTATGGCTAAAATCCAGAGTGTAACATCTTGAGACTGAGCAAATAATAAAGATAATCACTAAGCATCCATGGGCTTCCTTGATCTGTATGAAAGACAGACAGAATGATAAATATCAAAATATTTGGTGGAAAAAATATGACTGTTCTTGTGATTTTATAAATCACGGATACTTAATTTGATAATTGATCGTACTTAGAATCTTCAGCAATACAGAGCATTAATTGGACAGGTCAGCAAAAGACAAATTTCCTGACACTCTCTTAAGGTGTTGTCTTGATTGGAAATCAAATTCCTTGTCTGGTAAGACAGCTTTGAAAGTCAAAACAATGCAAACAAATCCTGATGCTTTTTTGGTTCAGTGCATATTTTTGTTACCTTAATAGATCAAATTTATCAGACTCAAGCTAAGACCTCTTGAGTATTGGCTAGAAATTGTATATTTACCCCTTAATCACGTAATTGAGTATTTTAGGTCCATTACTCAATCTCTTCTTAACCTTTTAGAGAATGTATTTAGAAATTTTACCATTCAAATTGTGACCGAAACCCAGTGTTGGCTGTGCTTACAATAGTCTGTTATGCTCATTTCAGCGAGCATGTAATACAGTGACACAAGCAGAGTCTAGCAGGGGTCAGATGACCGAGAAACATACTGTATATATGAGTGACTCATCCAGCTGATGCCTTAAGACCCTTTTAGTTTCTTATTTTTCTGATTTTGTAAGCTTTATAAGTTTTATAAGAAGTAGAAGTAGATTTTAGAAGCAACAGCCCTTATCCCTCACCGTGTAGCACAAGTAGTTTACACATTCCTCAACCCTCTTACCCCATTCCATGCTCCCCATATCAATTCTACCCCTGAATTCAGTAGAAATGTTTAGTCTTTTGTCAAGGCAAGGCCTATGCTGTTTAGAGAACACTCATATCTTGGCCTGAACAACAGAACACAGTCAAGAACTGGGTGACCGTGTACCCTTTGTGCTCTGAAGATGGTGAAGATGATGAAGAAGTGGTCCCAAAGGCCCCCAGACCCAATTCCCAGCGGGTGGGCCAGGGGGTGGATCAGGGCAAAAGTGACGGGGTGGAAACACTTGGGATTGGACAGATAATATTATAAAATGTAACATCTCAGGCACAGTCAGCGCACGCATCCTGTAACATCTATGCCTTGGCACAAATTGAACCCTTTCCTTATCTCACCCTCAATTAACTGCTTCGGAGTTTTTTCTTTAGCATCAGCTGCTGGCATCACAGCATTCATAGTTTTTTTCCTTCCGACCAAAGGAACACCAGCTTACATGTTTATGGTAAATGCACACTATGGGATTGCACGCTAAAAAGTGGTCTTCAACCCACTCTTTTCACACAAAAGGCAATGCAGATATCCTCAGATAAATCTTTTTCTATACATTCAAATTATTTTAGTATAGGCCTGTTGATCTTACAGACAGACCAGGGTTGTCAGCCTATTGATCTCTCCATCAGTCTATCAGGGGTAGAGATGATGGAACCTCTAAGACTACTTGAAAACATCTGAATTGTTTTCTTGTCATGCACTCCTCTGATTAATCAGAAGGCAGGCTGTATTCACTACCACAGGAACTATAATTTCCTTTGTTTAGATTCATGTAGGCATTTTGTCTGTTATAACTGAATGTTCGTTCTGTGTTTTGTGGTTTCTCCTGTCTAGTTACAAATGTTCTTGATTGACTGAGTTGAATTGTGGATGTGGTTAAACATATTGCTTCCTCTTTCCTTGAATAACATCTTCCAATGCTCCACTATAGTCTTGATATTCCTGCACAGTTTAGTACACTGTATTCAGAGCCAAGTAGGAACTTCCTTTACAAATATATTTTGAGGAATCTAAAATTATTATGACTGGAATTTTTCACGCTTGTCCTCCAGGAAAATATGACTTTTGGGGAACTGCTTGATAAAATTATCTTTGATTATGAGATATTAAGTATAACAAAAAATATTTTTAAGTTAGAAATATTGCTTGAATTTTTGCACTTAACACAAAAATCAAGTACTTTTAAATAACTTAATTTCTCAAAGCTGCAAATTGTTAATTCTGCCATCAGGATCATTTTTCCTATCCCCATGTACATAAGTGGAGCACCTCAGAATATGGTTTCTGTAAACAAACTAGTTGTTTGGAAAGGAATTCTTCAATTAAAGAGAGCTGCAAGCAACATCATTCCCAACTCATCCAGCCTGCAAGACAGGCCCTGCTCCAATTGTCTCTCTTGTTGCAAACTGTTTTTTATCTACCATGGAGATTACTAATTACGGTCATACAATTTAGTAAAAATATTCTTAGTTGAATATTGAATTCTTAGGTTGAAGTGATGGTCACAGACCTGTCAAAATGATGGTCTTGATCTGTTGGGGGTGGAGGAAACCCCCCAAAACTCAAAGATTTTCATGAGTGTATCAGGGGTTAATTATGCTGATACTTTTGGTCTGTGTTTGGCCTTGCCACCTGTGAAAGTTTTGCTCTTTCCCTGCCAAGTTATGGGAAAACAAGCACTGATAAATGGGAAAGTTGTCCTTGAAGAGAACTTCTTGTATAAACTGTTTTAATTGGTGTTCTGTGATTGGCTAATTGTCTGCCAAGGGCATTTGAAGGAGAATTTGATGAGGAGGGGAGGAAGGCTCGCCCCCAAACTCAATTAAGAAAGACCCCCAAAACATACTGCACGTGCGTGAGGGGATTTCCGAAGTTCTCACACATGCGCAGAAGAGATGCACTTACATAACCGGGAGGTGGGACCGAGGGCCTCTGGCTGGGCGGTGATGACCACACCTGCAGAGGTTGAGGTCACTCAATCAATTGTATAAAAGCAGATAGCGCTTTCTTGGAAGTTAGCTAGTTTCATATCAAGGACAACGTTGCCTTTGGCGGGGATGCCTGCCAGTTTGTGAACTTACTGACTCTCCAAGGACGCAGTTTCTGCTATAGGTAATTATAGGCATGCTAGGTCGGTAAGATAACTTTATGGGCAACAACTAGGTAACTGGGGAGGTCGTGCTGGGGGTTTATTTCTCTCCTCCTTCCTCCCTTTTGGGTTTGTTCATTTTGTTGGCCACCTCTTGGTAATAAATATCAGTTTTGTTGAGCTTGCAATGGTGTCATGGTTTTCAAGATTCAGTATGTCTCGAATCTTCTCTAATACATTTTTGGCAATGAGGATGGGATACTGAACACGAAACGCACCGTTGCCAAGGACAAAGTAGAATTCGCAGGTGGGATGCATAGCCTGTGGAGTGAACTGCTGTTTTTTGTAGGAAATTGGGCTAGGGTGGCAGGCTACAGAATATAGCTGACTTCTGTTGATCTTCATCTTCTGTCTATGATGTTGTTGTGGTACACTTGGTTTTGGCTGGGATAGAATTAAGCTACTTCCTGATAGCTGTTGCAATGCTGTGTTTTGGATTCAGTGTGAGAATGACACTGATAGTCCTGTAATAGTTCAGGCTCTGTAGAGAGCTGGTGCACATGAAAGCTGGGAGGGAGCACAACCATGAGAGCTGGTTTGAACAGGTCAAAGGGATATCCCATGCCATGGAATATTATGCCCATCATATATGCTGGGAAGAGACATCAGAAGGGACTGATCACTGCTCAGAGGGGCAGGGTTGGTTGATTGCTGCTTGACAAAACTCTTTCGGAGTCAAGTGTTAGTGTTTGTGAGCACGTCAGGGAGCTGTGGGTGGAGGGCATGGTGTTTAAACTCCAGGATGGGGGTCGTGGTGTTGCCCCTTTCGTCAAAGTGTCCTGGGCGGACACAGGAGTTTTGATATTCACTCAGGGATTGTACAGGAGTCAAGTCCAGTACCGGGTTGCTGCCCCTGGGGCCCCCAGGGAAAGAGGTTTCCCTGGGTGGGGGGCTGTGTCGGGCTCTGTGTTATCTGTAGCTAAGACCGGGACTTGCCAGAGAAGAGGTTTCTCTGGGGGGGCTGTGCCGGGCTCTATGTTATCTGTAGAAAAAAAGCCAGGGGAGAGGTTTTCCCTGGGGAGGCTGCACCGGGCTGTATTGATTGTGTTTAAGTCCAGGACCCCGGGGGAATGGGCATTTTTCTCCCCCGGGGCCACGCCGGGATGTGTTCTAGTCCGGGACCCGAGGGGGCAGGCATTTTCTTCCCCGGGGCCACACCGGGATGTGTTCAAAAGCTGAGTTTACTGGGAGTTCACACGGGGGGGGACTAACAGGAGCCCAGCAGCAAACTGCAGCAGGCAGGGGAACAAAAAAGGAGAGAAATAAAAAGTAGCTTCTGACTGGTTTTTTCTTCCTTTTCCTGGCCGCTTTCCCCCCACCCCCCTTTTCAAAGACGAGGAAGTTGGCAGCTGCAGTTGTAGAGAGTCAAGAGAAAAAAAAAAAAGGAGTAAAGCAGCTTCTAGCTGCTTTTTCCCTTCCCCTCTCCCGGACAGAGGGGGGCCGCAGCCTCAACAGCTGAGGTAGCAGGGAGATAACTTTTGGTTTTGGTAACTTTAAAAAAGGGAAAAATTGTTTATATAGTGTGTTTTGTGTTTTAGGCCAGCAAGCACCAGATGCTGGGTGCACATGGGCAATTGGATGCCTTCGCACACGTTATAGTCAAATTTAGAGAAGAAGGTTAAGAATAGTATTGAATTTGACGAGGAGAGAAAAAAGGTTGGAACTTCGAATTGATTGATTAATTTGTGCCTATGTTTGGGATCTGATTGTGTTGAAAGCCCTATTTAGGGGGTTTGTGGTTATGTTTGTCAAGGTGGCATGGCTAATAGCATCTAATTCGTGGAATCCAGCAGCCCCCAGGAGCTGGTTTCTCCTCTGAGGGTGCAGAGTAGCAGGGCCTCTTCCAGACGCAACTGTGCCTTCCAAAAAGGTTGAATTTTTAGGAGCAAGCTTTGTACGGAGAAGTCAATTAGGGAATTAGCTGAAGCACTGCTTGGAATGCAGTCAAGGAGCTTTGTTTTCACGATGGTTGTGAAAAATTAGTTGCTGTGACTCTTCTCTGTGTTGTGAATTAACCTGCATGGGGCCAGTGACACTTTGTCCCCTGAGGGTGTTAGTGGATATGGGGTTTTATGGCCCTGGTGGGGGCAGTGAGACAGCAGCTGCCAGCCTCAAAGTCATTGTGGGTTTAGGTTCTTGGAAGTTTGGCATAAAATTCATAAGCCATGTTAATTTAGGTTCACACGGTGGTAATTTGCAGTTCATGCGGTGGGCACGTGTAAGCTGGGGTCACAAACAGACGTGTCTCAAGATTTATGATTCTTGAGAACCCTCACGAACCCAGAACACTGCCAGATTCCTTGAAAGTATAACTGTTAAAACCAAGGTAAAGAAAATAAAAACAAGAGAAGAGAAAGAACAAGAACGGAACAAAACCTTAACTTGATAAAATTATACTTTTGTAACGAGGAGGGGCAATATGACACCCCAAGTAGATATTAAGTTGTTAGTATGGGAAGGGGGGCTTGCTTGTGTTTTGTCTCTCACAGGACCCTGCTGGCTTCCAGCATGTTTGATGAAACCTTATCATGAGCAGACTCGAACCAGTTCTGCAGATGCAGAGGCTGTATATCAAGACTTTTGGACAGAGATCAGTGAATGCTGAGCAGCACAAGACCAGCCCAAATATCACATGGAAGAAAACGTATCCTAAATATAATTCATTGTGTCTACTAACTTTTACTAACTGGTGTAATGACTCCGTTATCGTGTACCTGTCTCTCGTGTGTCTTGTCCACACCTGATGTTATAATTTGTGTAATGAACAATGCCTTTCAGGAGACCCTTGGTTGTCATTTGTGGTTCTCAGTGAGCCTGACCAGGGGCTGGGAGGATACAGTTACCACAGCCATGACTACTCCTGCATTAGCCCATTCAGTGCAGGTCATGTATCTTGAATAACAAAATGGATTGGTTATTCTTTTCTGCATAGCAGGTCTCGTGTCCCGACAGATCCCTGGATCTACTATTCCAGAGATAAGACGGTCTATATTTCTTAGATGAGTTGCACCAACAATCTGTATGCTTTGTTTTGTATTACTGGTAAGCAACAATCAGAATTGGAATATTATTCCTGAACTGTGTGCTGCCAAGTTGTTCTTGCAGAAGTGTTAAAGGTAAAGGCTAGAGGTAAGCCCTGGCTTCAAGAAGTGAAGGACATATGTGATGCCGTGTGCACAGTGTCTGCAATTGTGCTTGGTTTTGCCTCCTGGGATGGGGCAGACGTGTCACTAAGGGGGGAAGAAGACAATGGAAAACTATAGAACTTGTAACATCCTGAGGCCTAATGGTCGTCGCTGTATAAAACGATCTGTTTTTGTGCTTTTCATGTCACACCAGTGATGTTTGTGAAGATCAGGCAGAACGGTGTGGTTTGGGAATTCTAAATCAGACATTGATTGTTTTGTAGTGCTCATATTTGTATGTGTTTTGTCCCAGTAGTGTTACAACAGGTGGCAAAAATTATTTGGAATCAGCATATGACAGAAACCTTTTGGCTTACGAGTCTACACAAGATTATATGTGATTGTGAAATAACCATGTGTGAGGTGGTGGGCCTTGCAGAAGAAAAGTCTTATGTTGAAAAGCTGGTTGGCAAGACTGCAAATGAAGGACTGATGCTTGTGGACCTCCCTATGGGCTCTGGCTCGCATCATGCCTGCAATTTTCTTGTGATGAACTGGTAACATTCTAGTGAAGTGCAGAAATGGTTTCGCACTCAATGGTATAGTTAATGTAAAAATGAATAAAACATTCTTTTATAGCATGGAGGCAAGAGATAACCTGTACTATCACTCCATGAGGTGGAGGGGGATTGACTGCAGTCAGGGGTAAACTGGGGCAGGATGGTTTACCCCCGATGAGACCTGGAATATTTACAGAGAGTGTAAACTTTCTGTGGGAGCAATTGGTTAGACCAGGATGTTGTCTGGTGTTGAATCAAACTCCAGACATACATTGCCTGTGGTGGCTCCTAATAGACCCATAAGAAATTATGGCTGGCAGTCAACCACTCCATACTGTAAAAGATGAATCCAAATTATAAAATTGTCTAATAGTCTAAAGGTACATTTTGCAGGAAACCCTGAGTTTCATCGCATTGTCCGGGCCCATACGAGTGGACACACCTGTTCATCTATCCCAACTTGAGAAACTAGGTCTGCCAATCGGGAAACGATTATCCTAAGAACTGTTGACTCCCAGTAGCTGATCACTGGAACCCACTTGGATCTCCCTCATGGGAATGGAAATGGTTACCAAGATAGTATCGTCTGGACTTTTTTGCTGTCTGTTTCAACGGGTCACCAGTGTCATGGTCCAACCACAGACCACACGGTGGGATGTATCAGGGGTTAATTATGCTGATACTTTTGGTCTGTGTTTGGCCCTGCCACCTGTGAAAGTTTTGCTCTTTCCCTGCCAAGTTATGGGAAAACAAGCACTGATAAATGGGAAAGTTGTCCTTGAAGAGAGCTTCTTGTATAAACTGTTTTAATTGGTGTTCTGTGATTGGCTAATTGTCTGCCAAGGGCATTTGAAGGAGAATTTGATGAGGAGGGGAGGAAGGCTCGCCCCCAAACTCAATTAAGAAAGACCCCCAAAACATACTGCATGTGCGTGAGGGGATTTCCGAAGTTCTCACACATGCGCAGAAGAGATGCACTTACATAACCGGGAGGTGGGACCGAGGGCCTCTGGCTGGGCAGTGATGACCACACCTGCAGAGGTTGAGGTCACTCAATCAATTGTATAAAAGCAGATAGCGCTTTCTTGGAAGTTAGCTAGTTTCATATCAAGGACAACGTTGCCTTTGGAGGGGACGCCTGCCAGTTTGTGAACTTACTGACTCTCCAAGGACGCAGTTTCTGCTATAGGTAATTATAGGCATGCTAGGTTGGTAAGATAACTTTATGGGCAACGGCTGGGTAACTGGGGAGGTCGTGCTGGGGGCTTATTTCTCTCCTCCTTCCTCCCTTTTGGGTTTGTTCGTTTTGTTGGCCACCTCTTGGTAATAAATATCAGTTTTGTTGAGCTTGCAATGGTGTCATGGTTTTCAAGATTCAGTATGTCTCGAATCTTCCCTAATACAATGAGTTATATACACTCAGGCTCAGGTGGGAACACCTAGTACCTACCCTGGGGCTGGGAGTTTTACAATGGATGATGTCACAGGACATGTCATGAGTCTCTGACACCTCCTAAGACGTTACAGTTGCCTATTATGTCAGCATCAATCATGGTCCATTATGGTCCATCATCTGAGGTGAATATCCCAGGCTAGGTGTGAAATGTTTTTGATGCTCCCCGGAGGGGTTTTCACAGCAGAGTCATCATGTAAGGGAGGACACTGGCATGATAAAAAGGATTATCCCACTGTCTCAGTGTAATGAGACAGAAATGTTTGCTAAGGAGGGCAGGATAGGAGAAAAAACCAAGCTCCTCCTTCTGAGTAATTATAACTTCGAAATTAAGAGGGTCCAGTTGAAAAGGTGTAGAAAAGAACAGCTCTTTACTAAAGAATATATGTATATATCGGTAACATAACAAAAACAAGCAATAATCCTGTAACCAAACTTCCACCAAAAATGATTACTCTTTTGCCTTTTGGTGCATTTATAACCACAACCAGCAGGGGGCGCTGGTGCCTCAGGAGGCAGGGGCTGCAGTGCCTCACTCATGGTCACCAGGTGATGCTGTTGGGCCTCCGGAGGAGCGGAGGCTGCAGTTGCTCACTGATGGTCGGCAGGTGGCGCTGTTGGGCTCTGGTGGCCACCGCGTCCACAGGGCCCGGTGCGCGGAGGCAGCCAAACGCAGACCCCCACTGAAGGGGGGGAAAAGGGTGAAGGGGAAAGGGTGATTCCTCCTGTGGACTCACGCTGTCAAAGACTGGCTCTGGTTGGAACTCCCCTTCCTCATGAATGGGTGTAAACTGCCACCGGCACAGAGAAGGAGGAGGAGGAGGGAGAAGAGCAGCCTTTCCCCTCAAAAATTCCTCTGCAGATGGTACCAGCTTCTCCAATGAAATCTGAGGCAAGTCCGGGCAGTGGGCAGAACGCGGCATGAGGGAACAGAGGCGAACCGGCGCCAAAAGCAGCTAGATGACTCGACCAAAAAAAAAAAAAGAACCCAGACCCCTTCTCTCCACACACACACTCCCTGAGTCAGGACAAAAGTAAAGTGCCGTCTCCAGAAAAAAAAACCTCACCTCCCTCTACGGTCTTCCGAAGCCATTAGTTTGGAATGTGGAGCTATCAGCTAATCCTTTTGTGTGTGGCTCCCTTCCCCCTTCCAATGCTCAACACATTTCTTTCACAGTGGCAAAGGGAAAAAATTCAAAGCAGGATTTTTTTTTCTTTAAAAAAGAAAACCTATGACACCCACCTTGCAGGATTTGCCTCTTCCCTTATCTGGAAATCCACTATGTAGCTTCAGGTATGCACACCCTTCTGCACCTGGGATAGTTGGACAATAGCACCCCCTTATCTGAAAGTCCTTTCGAAGTAGGCATATTCAGGGAGGGGTGGGCTTTGCTGGATGAGCAGCTGTTTTTTTGCAGTTTGACAAGTCTTTTGGTGATCTTAACAATGTTTAAGCCATTAACCATTTCAGTCTCTGACAGCCTCTCACTTAAACAGACAAACTAACTATGCCAATGAAGCTGTGTTGTGGTTTAACCCCAGCTGGCAACTAACTATACAGCTGCTTGCTCGCTTCCTGTAACAGGGAGGTTGCCGAAGTGAAAACAATTACACCGTTCAAAGCTCAACAAAACAACATTTATTACAAAGAAGTAGCAAATGAAATGAGAAACCAAGAGACAGGACAAGAAAACAAACCCCAAGACAACCCCCACTTAGGCGTCATCCACACAGCCACTGCACACACCCACCCCAAAATGCTCAAAATCTCCAATAAGCTGCATCCTCAGGGCGTCGGCAGGTCCTCAGTGTAAAACATGCTTCTTGCTCTGAGCAAGAGCTGTCTGCTTTTCAAACAGTCAGTCTGTGATGTATACCTGGGCATATGTGGCCAGGACCCGCCCAGGTAGAGGCCTCCAGTCCCTCCCCCTGTTATGGAAGTGTACCCCTCCTGCATATGTGCGTGTATCTTGGAAATCCCCCAGCGCCTGCATGCTGCATATCAGGGGTCTCTCCTAAATGAGTCTGGGGTCATTACTTCAACACCCTCCTCTTCAGTTTCTCTTTCAATTGCCCTTGAAGAACCATTGGTGTCAGGGTTGAGTGACCACAAATGCTAAGTTATGGTGAGTTTGCTACAGGGCAGCCAATCCTAAGGTATGTTTATAAATGTGAGAAAAATCTCATTTATTGAATTTAGAAAGACGGCAAAAGTTTGCAAAACAAAAGGAATAAAACGAAAAGGAAAAATTACAACACGTGTTGGGTGTCCTAGGCACGCAGGATTCCCAGGAACACACCCTTCAATTCAAAAGTCCCGCTTTTTAAACATTCTTAAGGTTCAACCCCGTTTACGTCATAGAAGAGGCGTTCCCCTCTTTCTGGTTGGCTGTGTCGTGCTGGGAGGTGGAGTGTCCAGCAGCATGGCAGCTTCCAGGACCAGCCATGTGGTATAAGGGGTTTCCTTACCAATATTCATTTACAGTTCCCCTATTCCCGTTCGCATGTTTCCCTGACACCGGTTCCAGGCTGAATCCGGCGTCTTACAGCTCCGCGATAGGCCCTATAGGTTAGTAAAGAAAAACTCTTATGTTAGTGATTTGTTAAATTCATTTGCTTGTAATAAAACCGATTCTTTATTTCCCACATAAAGGAACACCAATTATAAGGCAACATGTATGTTACACCGAGGAGTATAAATGTCAGAGATCTGTTGCAATAAACATCCTGTCTTGTTCTATCCCTCTCCTGTCTTGTTGCTTGGACTGAACAAAGACACTGAACCACGTCAGGGAACTCTCGTGCTTTATTGTATAATCATCTTAATTCCAGCAACTAGCCCCCTATTTAATCTCAAAAGTGTTGGCTAATAAGCCCTTAATTTTTACAACACACTTCAACAAGCCCCCAACTCCCACAACAAACTTCAGTAAGGAGTAAGGGGCAGAATATGATAGCTGCACTTTGCCAAGACAAAGCAAGGGAGGAGGAAAATAAAAGCAGAAAAAGGAGAAAGAGAAGAAAGAAGATCACCAGTCCTTAGATCCTGCATTGGTCCTGATGTGTGAATGGTCCAGATCTTGGTTCAACAAAGAGAGTGAGAGAGAGAGAAAAAAGAGAAAGCATGAGCAGGACCAATCCACTTCCACATAGTTTACCTGGTGCACACCTCTTATGTAAAATAGATTTTTCACACCATTTCATTCCCACATGTGCAGTCGGCCCTTTCAGACCCTTTAGGAATTGGGGAGGAGGTGATGCAGGCACACTGAGCATGAGTCTTAAGGTGGAAAAGGAAGTTGGCTCATAACAGCACTGCCCCACCTGCACGGGACCCTCTCTTCCAGTCACAACTTTCCTGTCTCAACAGTCAGAATGTTTGAGACAAAACATAATTATGCCTGGTCCTCCACACTACCCCATGGCCCAAACATTCCTTACTGTTGGTTGGCATATGGCTCATCTTCTTCAAATATGGTGATCTTTATGTAGAAGACAGGGAGAGGACAGGGAGGAAGCAGAAGATAGCAAGCGGCGAATCATACAGCAAATAAAGGCCATGCCCATCATTAAAAACAGAAATCTGACCAATGTCGCAATACTGATTTGTGCTAACCTCTTTCCCCACCCTGTGAGTCCTAAAGATTTCAAAAGGGAAGAAATCCATAGTCCAAGGCTCAATACATTGAACCAGTCCTTTGGTTGCAGTGATAGGAATAGTTCAGCTGTCTGGTCAGCATCCTTTTTTGTCTTTGCTTGTGTCTCTTCGATTAAAGTTATAGCATTGTGGATGGTGACACAGCACTCCCCGTTGTTGAGGTTGAGCATCCCACATACCCCTTGTTCAATAATCGAGTATGCTGTAGCAAATCTGTCTCTTAGGGGTAGTAAAATTGAACATTCTGGTAAGACATAGGGAAGGGATTCCAGCACCACATTTCAATCCAGCATGGTATTCTAACATCAGATAGGAATAAAATTTTCCATCTGAACACCCCCAAGCCAACCCCAAAGGGGCTGTATATTTTGCTGTTCTACAATTACAGGTGTTGTTGCCTTGGAGTTTTTGATTTTCTAATTTTTATAGGTTTTAGAAGTAGCCGTATTATATCCCTTACCCTTTAGCATAGTAGTTACACATATACCCAACCCTATTACCCCATTTCATATCAATTCCCCCTAAATTCCAGCAGCATATTTAGTCTCTTTTTCAAGGTAGGCCTTCATTCTGTTTAAGAACATCTGCACCCTGGCCTGGACAACAAGATATCACCCAGAACTTTGGAAAGCCCCCAAGGACTTTATGTGCTGCAAAGAAGAAGATGATGAAGAAGAAGGGGTCCCAAAATGCCCCCAGACTCAATTTCTGAGGGGCAGGTCGGGGGACGGAACAGGGCAAAGGCTGGGAGGTGGATGAACAGGGATTGGCTGGACATCATTATAAAAATTATAACACCTGGGTCAGGGGCACGCACGTGGTTTTGTATTTCCCAGAGCCTGAGAGGCTTCATTAAAACCTTCCCTTATCTTGCCTCCTCCTTAAATTGCCCCGGAGCTTTTTTTTCTCTCGAATCTTTTAGGCAACAGTGGTGGCCCATACGGGGAAAAGCGGGGACTTGTGGCTACTCCAGATTGGAAAATTTCATCCTGCAGGAAATTCTTCTTCAGCTGGCATATTTTGGAGAATTCCCCACACTGATCTCAAGAAGCCAAGTTCCTCGAAATCACATACGGAGGTAAGATAAGGAAAGGTACTTTTGTTAGCAGTTGTGAAGGGAGTTTTTCCCCGGGAAATAGGGAATACAGTAGGACTGGGAAAGGGGAGACTTGGACTTGGGCCCAAAAGTCGCGAGAGTCAGTATTCCCAGTCTGTGGGCGAAAGGGTTTCGCCAGGGCGGGGAGTTGGACTGCCCAGGAGGCTTTGGTAAAAGGCAGGGCAGAGGGAAACTCAGGAGGAGTTTCATGTTGGCCAGGGGGCCGAGAGGAGGGACGCCTCCATGTCTAAAATTGTCTATTTCTGCCTGAAGCCTGGTGGTGGCTCCTGGGAAGGGAGTTTGTACAGTGCTCTTGGGGCTGTGAGTTCTCATCCCGGGGTGTCTCTTGTCTGTATTTTGTCATCATGGGCTGCATACAGTCTAGGGAACAAATCCCTAAGGAATCTCCATTAGCTTTAGTTTTACAGAATTGGAATCATCTTAAAAATATCCTTAAAAAAGCAGGAATTGTGTCGATTGCCTATGAATATCTGGCCTTTATATGGACAACTCAGAGGGGAGGCTTGGCCTAAGTTTGGCTCGTTTAAAATGAATACAGTGTTGTGACTTATTTTGCTTCTTCATAAGGAGGAGCGCTGGGATGAGTTGCGCTATGCTGAATTGTTTCTGTTTCTTTTAACTCGTCCAGAGTGGAGAAAGGAGAATAAGAAAGATAAAGGCTCCATAGAGGCGGAAGTCTCAGAGATGGCTTTAGAGAAAGGGAAAAAGAAAAATCAGGTTAAGCGTGCTCCCATCGGCCAAATTTATATTAAAACCCCCGGAGATGAGAATTTGGACCTTTTAATTCCACCCAACATGAGTGTGAGAAACAGTGTCAGGTCGAGTAATTTTCCAATTAGAATTTATTATATGATAAAAGCAAATACAGCGCTGGGTGAACAGGTGGAGTTTAGCAACTCCGAGGCCTGTCACACCAAAAGCAGACATAGGTTCGACATTTATTTCAGCTACTTCGTGCATATTCATTATACACAAGCATAAACATCCTACATCGCTATTTCAGGAATTCAACAGATGTTTTCTTAGACTAATCTGTTATCTACAAAAAGTCATAAATTCTCATAGCTTCGATAAGAAAGTGTTAACATCCTGTTGGCTAAACAGAGTCTCAGCTATAACTCATGTACAAGGTAAAAGGGAGGTAATCTGTTTTATGTCTTTATGGGGGCCCAATTAAGTTTTACGATTTATTTGTTTTTCTTCCTTCTCCAGGTTATACTGACCTTACTTGTTTTCTTTTAATTGGGATGTTTTGTCACGAATCATTCTTTTCGTTTATTACATGAGGGTAACCAGTCCCGGAGCCCCTCTCGCTGCGGGCGCGGGCGCAGTCGGCGTAGGTCCCGTGGGAGCCGGGATAGCCCCTGGAGCCGGTCCTGCCAGCCCCGCGGGACTGGTTGGAGCGGGGGTGCCTGCTCCAGTCGTGGCGGGGACCCCGGGACCAGCAGCGGCGCCGGTCGGAGTCGCTCTGGGCACGGCAGGCACAGGCGCGGTTGCTACGGAAACGGGCACAGCAGGCTCAGGCGCTGCGGGACTGGCTGGCCTGGGGGCGGTGCCTGCTCCGGTCGCGACGGGGGCCCCGGGAGCCGCTGCAGGAGCGATCCCGGGACCGGTCGGGACCGTGGGAGCGGGCACGATTGTGCCGGGACAGGAGGGGTTTGTCCCAGCTGTTCTAACTGGCGGGGAGGCTATGCCCCCCCCAGCTGTGTTTTTGGCCCCTGCTGGCGTAGCGCCAGCAGTGGCGGCGGGCGCAAGCACTGTGGGGACTCTAGGACCGGCCAACGGCTCTGCGGGCGCAGGCGCAGTCGCTACCGTGAGGGGGAGGAGTTCCCCCGGGGGCTGCGGGATCGATTCTAGCTGGAACCGCCTCGGGGGCGGTGCCAACTGCTGGTGAGGTCGCTACGGCAACGGAGGCTGCCGCCGGCGCAGACATAATTGCGGGCTTCGGCGGCTCCGTCCCCGCAGGGGCCGACGCGGCCCCAGGAAGGGGGGCGGTGCCTGCAGCCGGGGTCTCCGCCCCGGCTGACACGGGACCCTCCGGCTCCGCCATGATGGGCGGAGACGAAGCCGCCCCCTCTTCCCCAGCACCCCTCATCCTTTATGGTCCCTACCCTCCAACTGCGGGGGGTGAGCAGGAACCGAAGGAATTTTCAGTCTCCGCCTCATATCAGGGGGGAACAGGGACACAAAAAAGAAGCAAGTCAGTCTCAGCCGCCGACAGGAGGCAAAGGCAGGGTCTCCCACCCTTTGACCCCCTGATATAGTCAAATGACTCAGATATAATTTAGAAATTATTAAACGATTTATTGAAAACGACAAAAAAGCAAATCAGCGCACTGGACGGCCGGGAGGACCTCTGCCTTGCCACGGACCGCACCCACAACGGTCAAAAGCCCCTCTTTTATACCCCCTGCAACCAACTCCCCCCTTCAGTCATGTCAGTTTATTATTGGTCCCTGTTTCGCGGGTTCTGTTCTGTTTGGTTCTGGTTTCGCGGGTTTCCCCATTATTGGACTCCTGGTTCGCGGGCTTCCCCACTATTGGATTCTCGGTTCGCGGGCTTTTAGTCCTGTTGCTGAGGGAAGACAACGGCTGCTCCTGTCCTCACGACCAGCCATGTTGGGGCTTTTTCCAGAAGGGTCTATCATAACTCTGGGGCTAACACTTCACAACTTTGTTTCCTGAAAACATACTCAGAACAGACACTACAAAACAGCAGGATAGCTGACAAGCCTTGTAACTACAGTTAACTTGTAACTCTCTGCTATTCAGCACTTAATGATTCCACAGGAATATCAGCTTAAGCAACAAGCTTAACATAAGCTCAACAACTAACTTATTTGTAAACTTTATTAACTCAGAACTTTATTAATTCAGAACTCATTTGATGAACAAATTATTCCATTTACTTATCACACCCCCAAGCGTGAAAACCAAAACTCGAAGCAGTGGCAGTTTCACTGACACAGGCACAGAAGCCTCTGAGCAGGCTATAGCTCAGAGAAGGAGGAGGAGAAAACCCTTGTAGTAAAACCTTTGAGATTTAAATTGGGTAAACACTGGGTAACTCATCAATTCCTCTATATGTCAAACTCTCCCAAGCCTTTATTGGGTAGAGACTTATTGGAGAAATTAGAAGCTGAAATTAAATTATGCAAGGGGGGGGAATAAAAGTTATAATTCCTGACACTAAATATATCGAGACAGCTGCCTTCTTCATACAGGAGAATCACGGAGAAATCCCAGCAGAGGTTGAGAATGCTGTCATCCTTATAGTGTGGGTTAGCGACTATTCGGGGAGATCCAAACAAGCAGAACCTGTAAGCATCACACTCAAACCAGGAGCAACGCCGGTAAGACAAAAACAATACCCCTTGAAGCTAGAAAGCCGTAAAGGTTTAGCACCCATAATTGAAAAGTTTCTTAAATTTGGGTTATTGGTAGAATGTGAGTCCAAATTCAACACCCCTATCCTACCAGTAAGAAAAGCTGATGGCAAGAGCTATCAGTTGGTCCAAGATCTGAGGGCAATCAACAAAATAACTGAGGATATATACCCCGTAGTAGCTAACCCATATACCTTATTAACCACGTTAACAGAGGATTTAGGGTAATTTACTGTGCTTGATCTTAAAGATGCCTCCTTCTACATTCCTGTACATAAGGACAGTCAAGAGCTTTTTACT
Source organism: Neopelma chrysocephalum (assembly GCF_003984885.1). Taxonomy (NCBI): domain Eukaryota; kingdom Metazoa; phylum Chordata; class Aves; order Passeriformes; family Pipridae; genus Neopelma; species Neopelma chrysocephalum. The sequence goes on along the minus strand of NW_020925453.1, from coordinate 485,320 downwards.
TTTGAATGGGAAAATCCTGAGACAGGGAGGAAAACACAACTCACTTGGGCGGTCCTACCCCAAGGCTATGAGAACAGCCCGACTATATTTGGAAGCCAACTGGCAAAAGTTGGCAGCAGCCAGAAGGAGTTGCCCTGCAGTATGTAGACAACATATTAATTGCTGCCAAAAGTCGGGACGAATGCATCGAGCTCACTATAAGTCTTTTAAACTTTTTGGGACTAAGTGGGTATAGGGTCTCGAGAGAGAAAGCTCAGATTGCAAAGGAAATAGTCATCTACCTGGAGCTTGAAATCTATCATGGACATCGACAGCTCAGCACAGACCGGAAAGAAGCCATCTGTCATCTCCCAGAGCCCCACACCATACAAGAAATCCAGGCTTTCCTAGGAATGGTAGGACGGTGTCGCCTGTGGATAGTTAACTATGGGTTACTAGTCAAACCCCTATATGAAGCACTGAAAGTGGCCAAGGAAGGAGTTGTGACATGGACAAATGAGACCAGAGCTGTATTTGAACAGCTAAAACAATCCTTAATGTCAGCTCCAGCATTGGGACTACCAGACCTAACTAAGCCTTTTGAACTGTTCACACATGAGCAACTGAATGTCGCTCTGGGGGTATTGTCACAGACCCTGGGAAACCAGCGAAGGGCTGTGGCTTACTTCTCTAAACAGCTAGACAGTGTTAGCCAAGGATGGCTGGGGGTGTCTAAGAGCTGTAGCAGCAACTGTTATCCTGATCGAGGGAAACTCACCCTTGGGCAGCACATTGTCGTGTATGTACCCCATGCAGTTCAAGCTGTGCTTGAGCAAAAGGGGGGCCACTGGCTGTCCCCTAGCAGAATGCTTAAATACCAAGCTGTGTTGTTGGAACAGGATGATGTTACCCTGAAAACAACATCTATTGTAAATCCTGCTATGTTTCTGTCCTCAACATTGACTGATAGTGTGCCTGAGTGTCGGTATACAGAAATTGTGTGAACAATTTGTATTGCATTTCTGCGACCTTTGCCTTGGCATGGCTGGGTGCAGATAGTAAAAAATACTGCACCACTGATATGGCTGCAGGCCTTGTGCCAAGGTGAAGGAGGAGTTCTTTTGGCAGGTAAACAAGTTTTATGGGCACCTGCTGTGGTCCAATTAGTACTGTACAACACAGTATATTTTCCTTATGTATCCAATGTAACCTGGAGAAGAATCACGTCTGTGTGTCATAAGCAGTATATAAGCTGTCTTTTCTCTAATAAAGCTGACATTTTGCCAACCATAATGGTCTGTGAGCATGATGTTCATGCCCCTCCGCCGATAACTGGTGCCCGACGGAACAGGGACTCCTACTTCGTCGAGTTCTACGGGGCGTAAGGCGAACAGAAGGAGTTGAGGGAAGCAGCTGTTGGAGGTGGCGTTTTCCCCGGCGCCACAAATGTAAAGCCACACTCGTGGTACAGAGAAATCTTGCCTTGGCCAGGTGAGTCGGCTGTGGGAGGAGAAATGGGGCCCACCCTATCCAAAGAGGAAGAGGCTGTGGAAAAGCTCCTTAACTATACGATCTCTCTAAGAGAGCCAAAGTATAATGAAAAAGCCCTTAGAGGGTTATTGGAATGGGCGAGAGCGAAGAAATTAATCCCTACTGCTCAAGCCGCCTTTGAAGTGTCCACATGGGATACTATAAAGGAACATTTATGGGAAGAGATGTCTAAGGGGTCAAAAGATGCAAGAAAATATCCTACGCTTTGGCGTCTGGTAGTTGACACGCTAGAGAGGTGGAACGCTTTTCACCGAGCATCTACGGCTGCAGATGTGGCTGCAGAGGCGGCTGCAGAGGCGGCTGCAGAGGCAGCTTTCCAGGGTGACGGAGAGACTGTAGCGCAAACATGTGCAGAACAGTTTGTTTTCGGGGAGGTTTCGGCTCCTGCACCTGCAAAGGTGCGAACGATAAAAGTTTTAAAAGCCGCGGGTTTGTCTCGGTTCAGCAGCACACCAGCGCTGGCACAAATAGCAGAAACTGCGGAGAACAAGGCTGGCGCCACGCCATCGGCAGTGCCCTCTGTTGCGCCTGCGCGGTCAACACTGCTATCTCTTACTGAGCCTGCGCAGTCAACGGCGCCACCCCCTGCTGTGCCTACTCTGGGAGCTACGCCAGCGACTGTTACCACGCAGGCATCACCTAAAACAGCGATGTTAGGAGCCTCCGCGTCACCAGGGGGCGCTGTATCGCTACCGCCTGGAACCACCATGTCGCCTTAACTTATGTCATCAGGAACCGTCGCGCCTGAACCCGGAAGTAAGACGACGAGGATCGTCGCTATGGTGACCGGAGCTATTCCGAAAAAAGCTACCGCTACGCCGGCGAGAACTGCCGCTATTTCAACAGAGGCAGGAGCTACCGGAGGAGGGACCACTACCCTTGCACCAGTATTGCTGCGGAACATGAAGGAACAATCAACTCGTGACAACGCAGAACAGCTAGTCCCTCCGCTTCCGTCCCCAAGTCTGACTTCTGATGATGAGAGCTCGGAAGATGACAGCGAGAGACTTGCTACGCTTGCAACAAAAGATCAGATTAATAGTTTGTTGCATTGCTTTGAAGAGCTCAAGTCTATATTGACAGAGAGACAGTTCACTCCGCAGCATCCAAACTTCTGCAATGTTCCAGCGTCATCTATAGTGCCGACATCACCTCCTCCAAACCCCTTTCCCGGGATGCCCGGGGTGGGAACTTCTGATGTGGGGTTTCCAGCCTTGCCAGGTGGAGGGAGGGGGAGGGAGGGGGTGAGTGGTAATCCAGCACAGAATTGGAGGAACATCATACAGGATGCTGCTTCTGATGGGGATATTGGGCTCTTAGGAGTTAGTGCTTTCCCTGCTATTATAGATGGTGCAGGGCGTAAATCCTGGGAAGCTTTAGATTGGAAAATCATCAAAGAGGCTAAAGCAGCCATTTCCCAGTATGGTTTAAAGAGCAGTTATTCACAATCAATAATGCAACACCTTTTTACTGCAAATTTGCTAACACCGTTCGATACACGTATGATAATAACCACGCTGCTGACTCCTTCTCAGCAGCTACAATTTTTTAATAAATGGAATGCTAGCTGTGCAGCAGCTGCAGCACAGCCTAGGCAGCAAGGTCACCCTCTCCATGGAGTTACGGCTGACATGCTCATGGGTATTGGCCAGTACAACACAACGGATATACAAGCACAGTTTCCAGATGAGGCACTACGAACCAGCCAAGACCTAGCCTACGGGTCCTTCCTTGCAGTAAGGGATGCAAGGTCAGGGCCCCCATGTACTATGATCAAACAGGGGCCCAATGAACCATATAATCTGTTTATTGATTGTTTATATCAGTCAGTAAATACAGATCCAGACATGGATAGTGATATGAAGGCAAAATTTATCAATATGTTGGCCTATGATAACGTCAATGATAAAACCAAACAGGCTTTAAACACACTGCCTAGGGGTGCTGGCGCAGCTCAACTCCTGGAGACTGCAACAAGAATGTTCAAACAGGAGGACGCAGCCTATCTGGCTACTGCAGTAGGTGCAGTAGTAAAGCCTCTTATGTCTGGGAAAGGAAGGAATGGTAAGAAACGCAAAGAAATAAGGTGTTTTGCTTGTGGTCAGAAGGGACATTTCAGCAACCAGTGTCGAGCATTTCCTTTGCCAAGGACTGCTCGCCCGGCAATAACAGCAGGAGGGTCAAGGTGGTGTAATAACTGTCAAATGGATAACCATAACACAAATGAGTGTAAACGGCAGGGAAACCCCAAATGGAGCGCGATGCACTGCCATGGCAGCAAATCAGGGTGCTTGGAATGCTGCTGTGCAGCCACCGCAGGAAGTGCCGACGTGGACTTGGCAACAGCAGTAGATACTATGCTTGAGACTCAAAATGTGCACTTGATTGATTCTACATTGCAAGGACCTTTAGGTAGAGGATTGAGTGCTCTTTTGTTAGGACGTTCATCTTTGTCTCGCCAGGGAATTTTTGTAGTGTTAGGAGTCATAGATGCGGATGCTACAAGTGTAATCAAAATTATGGTATATACTTTAACACCACCAGTTTTTATTCCTGCTAACAGTAAAATAGCTCAGCTAGTGCCTTTTAAAGCAGAAGTGCCTAATGCAGAACCACTGACACGAGGAGATGGGGGTTTTGGTTCAACAGGCCCCCCTGAGGTGATGTTAGCAGTAGACATAAAGCAGGGAAAACCCAAGGAAGATGTAATTGTACGGCATCCTAATGGACAGTCCAGCACTATGACTATGCTTCTTGACACAGGGGCTGACATTTCAATTATTCCTAAGCATAAATGGCCTCAAGCATGGCCTGTGGAAATGGCACCTACAGGAGTTAAAGGAGTAGGCGGTGTACAGCAGACATGGATCAGCAAAGATGTGATAACTTTTCAGTTTTCTGATGGAGCAATAGTGGGAACGCGTCCTTATGTGCTATCTCTACCCATAGGCCTGATAGGTCAAGATCTGTTGGGGCAAATGGGAGCACGTCTGGTTACTTCTCCTTTTCAGGAGCAACCATTGATAGGCAGCCGACCTTAAAACTGCAGTGGAAAACAGAAAAACCAGTATGGATAGATCAGTGGCCGCTGAAAAAGGAGAGGCTGCAAATAGTTCAACAATTAGTTCAGGAGCAATTGGATGCAGGACATATTGCTCCATCTACGAGTCCATGGAACACTCCCATATTTGCTATTCCAAAGAAATCAGGGAAATGGAGATTATTACATGATCTGCGAGCTGTCAATACGGTCATGGAAGATATGGGACCTTTACAGCCTGGTCTGCCTTCTCCTATGATGATCCCCCATGATTGGGTCATACTGGTGATAGATTTAAAGGACTGTTTTTTCACAATCCTTTTGCATCCAGACGATGCTGTCAGGTTTGCCTTCACAGTGCCTTCAGTTAACAAAGTAGCACCAGCACAGCGTTTTCATTGGGTAACTCTTCCTCAGGGGATGAAAAATTCACCCACTATGTGTCAAGTTTATGTTGCATGGGCCTTGCAGTCATTTCAAACCCAACATCCTGATTTATTAGTATATCATTACATGGATGATATTCTGATAGCAGGAAAAAGTCTGAATGTGCCTATGCTGTTACAGCAGTTAGAACAAGAGTTGGGTCTACAAGGCCTCAAAATTGCCCCTGAAAAGATTCAGAAGCAGGAGCCATGGCAATACCTGGGTTGGACCATCACGAATGGTATAGTGAGGCCACAGAAATTAGTCATTAATACTGCCATAAAGACTTTGACTGATGTGCAGAAGCTGATGGGTGACATACAGTGGGTCAGACCTGTGTGTGGAATAACCAATGATGATCTAGCTCCTCTGATGCCTTTGTTAGGATCAGTTGCTCAGGCAGGACTCCCAAGAGAATTGACAGAAGACCAAAAAGCAGCTATAGTTAATATCTCAGGAAAAATAGCTGCAGGATATGCTTGTAGAATAATTGAAGATCAGCCAGTGCAGTGCCTACTTATTAATTCTGGAGAAAGCAGAAAACATCCATTGGGCATCATCTGTCAAATCGCAACCAGTATAAGAATTTTAGAATGGGTATTTTTACCATATCAACCCAAAAAGACAATCATAACATGACCTGAATTGTTTGCACAGCTTGTCATAAAAGGGCAACGGAGAGTTTGTGATTTAATTGGCGGAGATCCATCTGTAATATTTGTACCAGTCGCCCAAAACTATTTGGAATGGTTGCTTGAGAAATCAGAACCATTCCAGATAGCCATGGCAGACTTTGAAGGTCTGGTCACCAATCATTATCCATCAGACAAATTGTTACCTCTGCTGCAACATCAGACAATTGAGCAGCTTGTGTTGCGTTCAGATGACCCAGTTGCTGGGATTACTGTTTTTACAGACGCCGGTAGAAAATCTCGGCGTGCAGCAATTACTTGGCAGGAGGGAGCAGAATGGAAACATAAAATACTTCCAGGTGTTCCAGGAGACACATTACAAACCCTTGAATTGAGGGGTGTGGTGTGGGCCTTAAACTTCTGGAAGGAAGAACCTGTTAATGTGGTTTCAGATTCACTTTATGTAGTAGGTACAGTGCAACGAATTGAGCAAGCAATGATCAAAACCCTGAAAAATAAAATTTTAGCAGCACTTATGACACAGTTGCTGCATTTGCTAGATCAGCGAACACAGCCCTATTTCGTCACTCACATAAGAAGCCATCAGAAGCTAGATGGTGATTTAGCAATTGGGAATAACAGAGCAGATAACTTAGTGGCACCTGCATGGACTGGTCCTGCAGTAAATAAGTTTCAGCAAGCAGTTCTGTCCCATGACTTTTTTCATCAGTCTGCCGATGTATTAGTCCAGCAGTTTGGGCTCACTTCATCGGACGCACGAGGAATTGTGCAGGCCTGTTCAGCCTGTCATAGGAACGGACTGGGCATTGGCTTAGGAGTCAATCCTCGAGGGCTACAAGCATTGCAATTGTGGCAAATGGATGTTACTCATGTTGTGGAATTTGGGAGGTTAAAATATGTGCATGTATGCATTGATACCTTTTCTCATGCCATGTGGGCCTCTGCTCAGGCTGGAGAAAGTACCAGATATGTCATTCGACATATGTATGCATGCATAGTGGCCCTAGGGATCCCCACAGAACCTAAGACTGACAATGGACTTGGTTATACCTCACACCATTTCCAAAGGTTCTGTATGAATTGGGGTATTTCTCATGTTACTGGTATTGCTCATTCTCCTACAGGTCAAGCTATCATTGAACGAGCTCATGGAGTTCTGAAGTCACTTTTGCAAAAGCAGAGAGGGGGAGAAGAGCTAACCAGTCCACATGACCGACTTGCAAAAGTGTTATATGTGCTGAATTTTTTGCAGCTGACAGGTACTAGAACAGACCTTCCCATTGTTATTCATAACACTTCCTTGCAGTCGGGTCTGGTAAGTCAACAGGTAGTAGTTAAGGTACAATATAAGGATCCACAAACAGGGGAATGGAAAGGGCCTGCAGAAGTGAAGATGACTGGAAGAGGCTATGCTTGTATCCTAACAGACACAGGCGTTCGATGGATACCGGCTCGATGGATTAAGCCCTGGAAAGAAGCTGATTCTTCAGATCAGGACTAACAGTGCTATAGGCAATGTTAGCACTGTTAGAAGGTGTTGTATATAGCAGTTTTGTCAGCATCATTAAGAGCACATTTTAGTATTATCACAGCACAGCATTTTCAGTCTTATTAAAGCACAATTTTTTAGTATACTCAAGCACATAATTATAGAAGGTAAAGATCTTAGATTATTCACTACATGTTAGTAAAAGAAAGTTTAGAGCACAGTGACATGAAACTCGAGTATGTTTGTGTGAAAGTGTGTTGACAGCGGCCACTGTGAAAGTTTGTGTGTGTGTATGTGTGTGACTGCATGATGATTACTGTGTTCTGATAACAAATACACAAACACTTTTGGATGAACAAATACACAAATACTTTTACATTAAAATAGAGGACACTTTTAGACTGAATAAAATTTTTAGGAACAAACCCTACATTTAGAGAAGCACTTTTAAGCACACTTTGAGAGCACATGTCTTAGGGTCAATAGGTTACTATGATAATAGTATTATTGCATGTTTGTGTTTATTGAAATGTTATGGGTACAATAAGGAATGTTACAGAAATGCAATTTAAATTGTTCAAATTTCAACGGGGGATTTGTCGGTATACAGAAATTGTGTGAACAATTTGTATTGCATTTCTGCGACCTTTGCCTTGGCACGGCTGGGTGCAGATAGTAAATAATACTGTGCCACTAATATGGCTGCAGGCCTTGTGCCAAGGTGAAGGAGGAGTTCTTTTGGCAGGTAAACAAGTTTTATGGGCACCTGCTGTGGTCCAATTAGTACTGTACAATGCAGTATGTTTTCCTTATGTATCCAATGTAACCTGGAGAAGAATCACGTCTGTGTGTCGTAAGCAGTATATAAGCTGTCTTTTCTCTAATAAAGTTGACATTTTGCCAACCATAATGGTCTGTGAGCATGATGTTCATGCCCCTCTGCCGATACCTGAGCATGACTGTTTGCAGACCATCGAGGAGGCCTATTCCAGCAGACCAGACCTGAAGGACGTGCCTCTGGAAAACCCAGACTGGGAACTGTACACAGACGGAAGCAGCTTCATGCGAGACGGTAAGAGAATGACAGGGTATGCAGTGACAACCAAGGATGAAGTAATCGAGGCAAAGGCCTTGCCAGCGGATGTGTCATCCCAAAAAGCAGAACTCATTGCACTGACAAGAGCTCTAGAACTGAACGAAGGAAAGAAGGTAAATATCTGGACTGATTCTAAGTATGCATTCAGCATTGTACATGCCCATGGAGCCATCTGGAAAGAGAGAGGGCTATTAACTGCCCAAGGCAGTGGGATCAAACATGCAGACCAAATCAATGCACTCCTGCAGAGTATTTGGAATCCAGAAGAAGTGTCTATCATGCATTGCAGAGCTCATCAGAAGGGGAAAACAACTCTCAAATTGGGAAATCATTTTGCTGATCAGGCAGCAAAAGGGGCTGCAGAAAAAGTTGTTCTAGCAGTAGTACCACAAAAAGAAATTGATTTGACAGGGTACACCCCAAAATATGATGAGAAAGACCACCAGTTAATTAAATCCCTTAAAGCAGAAATCAAAGAAAGAGGATGGGCTGTTACACCTACAGGACAGGTTGTAGTCACACCCCCACTCCTTAGGGAAATAGCTCTGCGGGAACATGAGGTTACCCGCTGGGGAATAGAAAACCTTCTAAAACACTTAAAGAAGGTAGTAATAGGGACAGGTATAACCAAAGTCATGCAATCCATTGTAAGTAAATGTAAAATCTGCAGACTAAACAATCCTGATACAACTAAGAGAGTGGTGCTAGGGGTAACAAAGGCTGGAGACCTACCTGGAGATTATTGGCAAATAGATTTTGCTGAGTTACCACCCAGGGAGGGATACAAGTACATACTGGTACTGGTTGACACCTTCAGTGGATGACCTGAGGCTTACCCCTGTCGTACTAACACAGCAAGGGAAGTGGTAAAAGCTTTGCTTAATCACATAATTCCAAGGTTTGGAGTTCCTCTAGGAATGTCATCAGATAGAGGGACACATTTCATTGCAACGGTAGTGAAGGAGGTATGCTGTGTCCTGGGAATTGTCTGGGACCTGCATACTCCCTGCAGACCTCAGGCAAGTGGCAAAGTCGAACGAATGAATGGCACTCTCAAAATGCAAATTGGTAAAATTTGTCAGGAAACATCCATGTCATGGGTTCAGGCTTTGCATCTGGCTCTGCTGAGGATTCTCATCCAACCAAGGCGGAGAGATAGCATAAGTCCTTATGAAATATTTTATGGAAGACCATACCAAGCTCCGCACATTCCAGGGGACATTCACATGAGAGGGAAAGTTGATTTACAAAAATATTTAATTGCTTTAGGCTCTACTTTACAGAAGCTACAGAAATTCATCGAGTTATCCAGACCCATAGGATTGGACACCCCTGCTCATCAATTCCAGCCAGGAGACTGGGTCTACATTAAATGGTGGGATAGTGAATCCCTGCAAGTCAAGTGGAGAGGACCATTCCAAGTCCTGCTGACTTCCCTTGAATCCGAAAAATCCGAAATAATGAACTGCCCAGAGTCTTTTGGTCTTTGAGCAGCAAAGGTATTTATTGACAGTGCTGGGAGCAAGCCAGCTATTGCTGGAAAAACTTGCTCGAAGGCTTCACACAAAATCAGCATTTTTTATACAATTTTCGTATATGATTAAATGCATATTCAAGTGATTACAGCATCTATCTATACATATTAATAACAGGCGGAGTAGTATAGGTGGAGCTCAGGCGGGGCTTAGGGCGGTGGTTCTCTTGGCCCTCAATTTTGGTGGTAGTTCCGATCTTCCTCCCATGGGTCTGGGGGCTTAATCTCATCTTCCTCAACTTGACCTCTCTTCTTTTCCATTGTTCTCGACCCGCTCACTGAAGCTTGGAAAAAGCCTTGGCTCCCGACCTGTTTCTTCTATTCAAATGTCTACCTTATCCTACTGCATCTTAATTTATTACCTCTAGGCCTATTACATGTTCTTTTACCATTCTCTTAAGTTTTGGTCCAGTAAGTAGAACAGAACAAGCACAGATCGTTTTGAATGTTAGTAGCTTGTTAGCAGGCCCAAATTTCTTAGTTAACTCTTTTGGGCCTAACCTCCTGTTTCAGTCCCCCCTTTTACTTATAACTTACGAATTCCTTTGTCAAGTTCTAATGGGTTTTGATAGGTATGCATCACTGCCCACATTATCTGCATCCTTTTAACCATGGTACTTGATTTGTACCATAGCCAAACATTTAAGAGGGATAGCAGAATCATGCTGACTCCTAAAACCAATATTGGATGTATTAAATAGTGAAACACTTGTGATGCTGTAGGGGAGTATCCCATAAAGATGTCCCACCAGTGGTGCTCTCCCACCTTTTCCACTTTGGTTAAAACAGTTTTTATGTTTTCTGTGTCATGTTCTACTTGCCAGAGCATTTGCCGAGTCGTTCTGTTCACTTCCTGGACCAGTTTTTCTATATCCGGATGTCTAAGCATTGCTTTGAAAAGACTAATGTTCATTCCTATCTGTAATTTTGGCACATCATGATACATTATATAATCAGCTTCAATCAGTTGTCTAGTAGTCACTGGAACAATATAATCAAAGTCACAGACTGTGATCCGAGTAAAATTACATACCCAAAAATTGGTACCATTAGCTACTTCATGACAATTATCTATGGTAAAATTAGCACAAAAGGTCCTAACACATGCACATCCATTTCCTACATAATAGACTTGTGATTGGGCTTTAGCATGGGGAAGCATCTCAAAGGTACACACACTATTCTCAGTATGTAAGCATAAAACTTCATTTTCTACTACAGCATTTTCACATATGTATCCTAACTGTCCCTTAGGGGTACATGCTTCAGTACTGACTGACACTTTTTCTTGGTGCGATCGTAACTTGTCCAAACATTATGGTCTATGGGTCTGACAATCACGTTTTGGTGTATGGCTCCCAATGTCAAAATAGGAAAGACGGTCTTTTCTTTGGCTGCACTGATAGTGAGTACATAAACTTCAATTTGTTCATGTTGAGGATTGTAAGTGAAGTTCACTAATTGCCACCACGCTTGGTAATTTTTCTCAAATTGTGTAGTGGAACTGTTTCTGGCTATTATTTCTCTTACCTCTTGTGGTAGTATTCCTGAAGTTCCTTCTCTTTATATTCCTGCAGTTACAGATTGTACCCACTGTTGAGTTTGGAGACACTGTATTGCAAGTGTAAACCTTTTATGGATGATACCAGCATAGTCGATAATCTTGGTAAAATCCCTTGCAGTGTGGTTAGCTACTAATGTCAACAATTTAACTGCCAATAATCGTGTTTCTGCCAAAGTGAGCGAAGATGATCTTAAAGGGACTTTGAGCTTTCCCAGATCAGAAGTGACAGCACTTAGTTTATTCACTAACACTTCTTGATCTGTGGTGTTTAGTACACCTAATCCTGTCCCAAACCATCCGGTTACATCTCTTTGGATTCTGGTATGAGGGGATCTGGCTTTCATCCATGCATGCCCACCTTTAAGGCTTTGTTGAATATAGGGCTGACAATCTTTTTGTATGCTTGATATGTTTACTTGAAGGTTTATTCGAACCCTCTTCAGTGAATATGTGGGATCTAACAACAGCTTCTTCTCATTTTATTGTCTAATTACGTATGGTCCATCAAAAGTTAAATTGTGGACACTCTCACAGGTCAGAGAAGGAGTTGTAAAGCTAGTGATGGTAGTGACTTTAGTCAATGGTGTGGTAGGAGATTTGGTAGTTGGAATACTTGATGAAGCATTAATTATAAATCTCCTGGTTATATTTGCCTCGTCAAGTATCCACTGACACATCCCTGAAATTGATTTGCTTAGAGTGAAGGTGTGCCAACATTCACCAGAATCACGTGCATGTCCACTAATTACATTTCCGAAGTCATACGGGTAAGTAAGTTTTATTTGCACAGTGTCCTGTACAGTAATGTCACCTTTGGGTGACCACTTGTGGTGGGGAAAAAAAGTGTTTTTCCCCCTAGAGTTAAAAAATGGCAACCCCCGAGGGGGTGGTGTCTCTCTTGGTGTTGACCCAATCAGCGCTCCTGCAAAATTTAAACATATCACACCAGACCGGAAAAGAAGGATGATGATGATGTGGTTGGAGAAGAAGTGGCCATGTTTTAGACCACGAGGATAGAGGGGTCCAGGAGCCCCACTGGGGGCTAGGCCCCCCCCAGCCCCCGGCTGGGGCTGTGGAAGACCGGAACAGTGTTAAAACTGGATCGGGTGCCGTGGTCAAAGGGTGGAGGAGTTTCTCCACTGTGAGCAGCAGCAGGAGATACTGAAAGCGGCGGCGGAGCAGCAGTGAATGGAACTGTGGCAGAGAGCCAGAAAGAGATAAGAAGAAGCAGCAAAGACGGCATGCAGCCAAGCAGGAAGACACAGATGTCTAATGGAGAGAGAGAGAGAAGACTAAGCTCTACAAAGATGGTTTTTGGGGTAAGAACTGAATCAAAGCTCCCCAAACCCCTCTGAGACCTCCTAGAGAGGAGGGGTGGACTTCCAAACTCTCAGGGAGTCCCAAAATGCAGCAGCACCAGAGAGAGGAGCTAAGAAGCTCAGAGACGTTCTGAAACTGGATCAGGATAGGCAGAAGGAATGCAGGGGAAGTGGCCTTGCCCCCCCGCTGCTGCCAGGTTGGCAGCTGAGACAGAGCAAAGGAGCTCTGATAGAACGCTTGAGGCAAAGACTTTCAACTGAAAGCTGCCCTAAACGTTCTGACTCGAGGGAACTCAACCCCTCGAGGAAGGGACCTCCATGGGGGCCTTACACCCCATGATATGACGTGGTGAGGCGAGCTTTTGTCCCGGCAATCGCAGTCCATGGGAGAGAGACCTTCGATTGGAGTCGAAGGGCCGAGAGGGGTGAGAGGAGACCCTCTTGTGTGTAATGGAAAGAGATCCAGCTACAATCCAACTACGACTGCTGCATTGGAGAAGAGAGACACTGCTGCCCTGAAAGTGGAAAGAATCTTTCCTTCTTCCCTTCTGAACTTTTATTGGAGGGAAAAGAGATTTGATCCAATGTAAATACTGCTTTATCATAGATAGATAGTTAGGATTGTGTATATAATGTATTATAATATTTATTTGTGCAGTGATTGTAATATAATTCCCTTCCCCCCATATTGATTCTTGTGTTGTGTCTGGAAAACCCCTGTCACATTGGGGTGAGTTGTGGGAGGGGAGTTTGGACTTGAAAATTGGATTTTTGGGGGTCTCAAAACACCACACCACTCAATCAATGAGGGTCGTTTATACACTTTACATCCAATTCAAGTCCATTCTCCAATTTTTCCTATTAGAACATTTGCATTGTATGGGGTACCAGGATATTCCCAATTATTCAGTACTCTCGTTTCTTGGAGGACTATGACAGATGGATTGTATTCGTTCAGTTCAGATGGACTCAGAGTGTGTATATTTACAGCAAATCGTAGACCAGAACTCCCATTATAGGTCTGAGACCATAATGATTTTTGGGCAAGAGTTTGATTTAACACCAATGTACTTATCAGTCCAAAGATCAGCACTGAGGAGGCTTGATAGTAGATGATTCCTCTCCCAAGGTCCGTGCTTCTTCTGGAACCCTCTTGACTCGGGAGTAGTGGATTCAAGTGGGTTTCTCTTTCACCCGGATCGCTGTGAAGGTGGTCATCAGCACCTGGTAGGGTCCATCCCACTTCTCCCATAGTGGATCTCCTGAAAGATTCTTAACATATACCCGATCACCAGGGTTGAATGGATGTAATTTACAATCAGGCTGCTTGGGTTGGTGTTCTAACACCACCGTAGCATTTTTCTGCAATTGTTTCCCTATAGCCATAACATAATCATACACATACTGATTACCGATTTGATCCACAGCTTCACTATTCACAGTTTGCATCATGTAGGGTCTGCCGAATAGAATTTCAAATGGACTCAGTTTCTCTTTTGACCTCAGTTTGACCCTTAGCCTGATTAAAGCAATAGGTAAAGCTTGGTACCAGTAAAGATTTGTTTCTTGACATATTTTGGCAATTTGTTGTTTAATGAGATGATTCATCTTTTCTACTTGCCCACTTGCTTGTGGTCTGTAGGGCGTATGCAATTGCCAATCAATTTTCAATGCTTTACTTATTACTTGTACTACTTCTGCACAAAAGTGTGAACCTCTATCTGAAGAGATACTCTTGGGTACTCCAAATCGTGGTATAATCTCGTTTAACAAGACTTTAACCACTTCTCTTGACTTATTTGTTCTACATGGGAACGCCTCTGGCCAACCAGAAAATGTGTCAGTCAAAACGAATAAATAATGGTACCCCCCTTTTCTTGGGAGTTCAGAAAAGTCAATCTGCCAAATCTCACCCAGGAAACATCCTCTTTTGTTTCTGTTGCTATTAGGAGATCATCTACATATTGCAGAAGAACGCCCTCTCCCAGTGGCTGTTGCCATAATTCTAGCTCTTTGGCTAGCTCGTTACCAAAAATTGTGGGACTATTCTTAAAGCCTTGAGGCAAGACCGTCCATGTAATTTGCATTTTTCTCCCTCTGTTAACAGACTCCCATTCAAAGGCAAAAATCTTTTGGCTTTCCTGTGCTAAGGGTAGACAGAAAAAGGCATCTTCTAAATCCAACACTGTAAACCAAATCAAATTGTCCCTTAATTTTGTTAAAAGTGTATAAGGATTTGCTACAACAGGATGTATAGTTTTGGTTATTTCATTTACTACTCTTAAATCTTGAACTAACCTGTAGGTCCCATTAGATTTCTTCACTGGAAGGATTGGAGTGTTAAAGTCTGATTCACACTCTATCAACAGCCCTAATTTCAAAAAGTTTTCAATTATTGGTTCAATTCCTTTTCTGTTTTCTAACCTCAGTGGATATTGTTTCCTAGCCACTGGTTTAGCTCCTGGTTGTAGTTCTATTTGAATAGGGGTTGCCCATTTGACTTACCTGGAGTGTCAGTGGCCCACACCAGGGGGTACACCTGATTTGTAATTTGATCAATGTCCTGATTGTTTGGTTTTGGTTCTATGCAGCTCACAGCCAAACTCAAAGCTGCCAATAATTGTTCTTCCTTTACTTTGAATTCAATCTTACCTTGTTTAAATTCTATTACAGCTCCCAGATTTTCTAATAGATCTCTGCCCAATAAAGGTTTGGGTGAACTTGGCAAATACAAAAATTGATGCAATCCCATTTGTTTCCCAATTTTAAATTTTAGGGGTTTCAAAAAGAAAGCCTTTTCTGATTGACCAGTGGCACCTACAACCTGTACATAATTATCAGTCTTAGGTATCAGTTCCTGATTTAAAACAGAAAATGTTGCCCCAGTGTTGATTAAAAAATCCAGTTTTTCTTCTTCTTCCCCTAGCCGAATTGTAACCAGTGGGTCTGCCAGGGAAAAACCAGCCGGTCCCCATCAATCACTATCTTGGTGGGCTATGACAGCCCCCGCTGAATTTTTATTTGCCTGGGTAGGGCACTTTCTCTTCCAGTGTCCCTCCTGCTTACAATAAGCACATTGATTTTGAACTATCTCTGTTTGTTTGAAGGGTAAACCTCCCCTTCCCCATGTTGCCTGTCCACGGCCACGACCCCTGTAATACCATCCTGCTGTTACTGGGTTCTGTGTTAAAACTGCAATTATTGCCCTTGTAAGCCTTTTATCTTCCCTCTTTCCCCTGTTTTTGTACACTTTCCAAGCTTCATTCATCAATACCTCTAAATCTTTATTGGCGGGGTGGTCTATTTTTTGCAATCTTTTTCTAATATCAGGATTACATTGTCCCACTAATAACCCCACCAAATGTAGTTTACCTTCTTCTGATGATGTATCTAGAGTAGTATATTTTCTCATGGCAGCTCTCAGTCTATCCAAAATTTCTGTGTGGGTTTCATTTCGTCCCTGCCTTACGTCATACAAAGCTGCCCAGTTCACCGCTTTAGGGATAGCATTTTGTAATCCCACCTTAATCAGATCTCTATATTTCATCAGCAGTCTATAATGCTCTGGATTGTTCGGATCCCAATTAGGTTGTTGCAATGGAAAAATTTGATCTACATCCCCTGTTAAAACTCCTGTGGCAATCTGGCTTACTACTTCTCATCTAGCTGTTTTTATTACAAGTTCTTTTTCTGTTTCCGTTTCTGTCAACTCTGATAACATCAAATCAATATCTGTCCAAATCTATTTCCTGATTCTTTGCAATTAATTCAAATCTCTTAGCCACTTTCTCAGGATTTTCCCTAAAGCACTTAGCTTCTTCTCTCCAGCTGTTCAAATCACTAGCTGAAAAGGGTGCTTTCACTTTTGCCTGCGTGCCTGTAGGTGTTATTACCTGACACAAGGCTACTAACATGTGACCCGTCCCTGCTGTTTGAGCTCTTGTCCTGACCCCGCTCCCCCTTCTAGCGTTCTGTGCCGAAGTCTGACCATGATGAGTGCTACTTATTCCTTCCTCAGGGTCCTCTACACTCTCAGCTATACTCCTGGTCATCCACCCCTAATCCCGACTCCTGCAGGCTACCTGGCCCTTGCTTAGCTGATTCCGGTCCTCTAAAATGTGTCGACTGCAATTCCTGAGGGTCCAGGATACTATCTTCACTTCCTCTCTTTCCCAGCTTAAGACACCTCTGACCTATGCTACAGGCATCACAGCAATGCTTTCTCGGCTTACTATTTTTCTGATCTCTTTCCAATGCCAGCACAAGAGGGTCCTGGGGGGCTACATTAATTCCACAGCTTTTCTGCCACTCTGGTTTGTTTCTTAAAGTGAAAAACATATCTGCATACATGACTTCGTCTCAGTTTTGTTCTCTAGGGAGGAATAACATAAGCTGTAAGATGGTATTGTAGTTGATACTTCCCTGTGGGGGCCATTTTTCGCCATCATCTAAAGTATACAGAGGCCACCAATTCTGGTAATATTTTAAAAAGGTCTTTTTACTCAGGTTACCCCCAGGGCTTCCTCCCAGATCCTTCCAATGGCTCAATATGCATCCTACGGGAGTCTTGGAATTTATCTCCTTACTTGCACTGGCTGCCATTATGAAATTAGGGGATTAAATCTAAAATATGCTAACAACCACAACTATTATACTCCAAACAATATTTAACAGTCAGACCTAAATATTACTTTTCAACAAAGATTTCCTAAAATTACCAGTTTTATAACCAGCTTCTAAAAATCACCAGTTTTGTAACCAACTTGCACTAATACAAAAATCCACAAGATGTCACCATTAGACCACAAATACATCTGGCTTCTACAATAAGCCTGTATATCCACAAAAATCTACAAAATGCTGCTGCTGACCACCAAATGCACACTCTATAACAAATCTGTATACTTAAAACACAAAATTCAAACCAGATGTTAAGACCCTGAGCATATTGAAAGAAACACTGGCCTATGAGTTCTACAACAGTATGTTATAGGTTATAAATCTGAGAGAGGAATTTTTCTTTCCCTGCTTCACTGTAAGAAAAACGGAGTTGGAATGGGAAGGGGGAAGGGGAGGTTATTAGCTTTACAAAAGGTATAGCCAGCCGAGCTGCATTCCTAGCTAATGGCCCATCGAATGTTGGAGTGAGGGGGGGAAGGTTTTTGAGATTTTGAGGCTGACCGCCCTGGCAGAGGGCAGGGCAGACTGCGGAGTTCTCGCTCTGGGACAGAGACGGGGGTCTGCGTGCGTGCATTTGGAGAGGGGGGCCTGGAGGCCTGCCTTTCTGGCTTCTCGTCCTGGTCAGTTCTGACTACTGGCCTCAACTTGCCTGCGAGGTATCTCATCTCCAGCCCGGATCTGCTGTGTTTTCATCGGAGAGTTGCGTGCCCATGGGGAGAAAAAGGAGGAGCTTTGAGACACCGTCATCTGAGACAACAGTGAGTCCTGTGGGAGTGAACTGCTTCCCTTCCCCTTTTCTTCCATTGGGGGAAGGGTCCCCCATTTTCTTTTCGGCTTCTCCCGCGATCCGAGACCACCCCCCAGACCCCCTTCCCACGTGGTGACTGCCAGAGATCCAACAGCGCCCCCTGCAGGTCACCACATAGAACTGCAGGTTCTGCACCTCCAGCGACCCAACAGCGCCCTGCAGGCCACGATTAGGACTGCACTAAACAACAGAGAAGTATTCATTCAGACTTTTTTTTTGTTTGTTTTTTTTCTAGGACTACTGTCGAGTTTTTTTTTGTGTTCTGTTACTGTTTTTGCCAATATACATATATCTTTTAATAAAGGGTTGTTATTTCTTCTGTTTTTCCACACTTCCTCAATTAAAGCCCCTTAATTTCGAATTTACAACTGCTGAGAGAGAGAAGTTTGGTCTATCTCATAACTCATCCTCTTTAGCAAACATTCCAGTCTCTTAAGACTGAGACAAGTAATATCGGACACACCTAGTTTCCTCCAGAGTTTGATTATTTCCATATCAAACACAATACAAATTTAAAGTCCAACCTAGTCTTATTTCCTGGGAAGATCTGGGTCCTAAAATATACTTCAAACAGCTATTACATAAAGCATGCACATACAATGAACAATTGCAAAATGGACAGATCTTAATTCTAGGTTTTAAGCTATGTGGTGTATTCACAGTCAATTTTTCAGACCCTCTCCCCATACAAATTTAACAAGATGTTTCTATGGTTGGTTTAGGGTGGACAGACACTTCAGGAGCTCGATATTGCCTCCAACACAAAGCAAGAAAACACAAAATTAGCAAAGCAATGTAAAACACACAAACTGCTATGACAACTGCTATTTTCCAAGAATACATAATAGGTGCCTTAACACATAGACAAAAGAACAACCAAAGGAAACTTAGGTGCTTTGTTTTCCCCGATATAAACACTATTAGGACAAATACAGACAAAACCAGAAAATACAAGCCCAGAAGGGATATTCCCCAGGAAGAGCGTCCTCTCCCATGTCCCCCGCAAGAGACAGCGTCCCGCCTTTGACTTATGGGTATCCAGAAGCAGAACAACCAGAACTAGAATAAACAAACTCAGAAACCAGACATAAATACCTTTTATCAATAGGCAGTGTTCTTGTCCAGCCCCCGCAAGAGGTCACCGAAGGAGGGAGCCCCTTCGGGTAGACTTACCCAAGGGCGCCCAGGGGGTCCTGTCCTCCGAGGGATTCCGCAGCCGGGTGGAGAAGTTGTCCTGCCGGGGTCACCAAATGAATCCAAAAAATCTAGAATAATGAACTGCCCAGAGTCTTTTGGTCTTTGAACAGCAAAGGTATTTATTGACAGTGCTGGGAGCAAGCCAGCTATTGCTGGAAAAACTTGCTCGAAGGCTTCACACAAAATCAGCATTTTTTATACAATTTTCGTATATGATTAAATGCATATTCAAGTGATTACAACATCTATCTATACATATCAATAACAGGCGGAGTAGTATAGGTGGAGCTCAGGCGGGGCTTAGGGCGGTGCTTCTCTTGGCCCTCAATTTTGGTGGTAGTTCCGATCTTCCTCCCATGGGTCTGGGGGCTTAATCTCATCTTCCTCAGCTTGACCTCTCTTCTTTTCCATTGTTCTCGACCTGCTCACTGAAGCTTGGAAAAAGCCTTGGCTCCCGACCTGTTTCTTCTATTCAAATGTCTACCTTATCCTACTGCATCTTAATTTATTACCTCTAGGCCTATTACATGTTCTTTTACCATTCTCTTAAGTTTTGGTCCAGTAAGTAGAACAGAACAAGCACAGATCGTTTTGGATGTTAGTAGCTTGTTAGCAGGCCCAAATTTCTCAGTTAACTCTTTTGGACCTGGCCTCCTGTTTCACCCTTACTGCTGTCAAAGTTACTGGCAAAGGACCCTGGTTTCATTACTCCAGTGTTAATAAAGCTTCAGCTTCCGGAATAACCAGCAAATCAGAACCTGACACAGATGAAGAAGATGTGGCATAGACTGTTTCTACTGTGTATTTTATCTGTAGAATTGGTAACTATGAATCGAGTTTGGCATCAAAAATTGCATGTGACCCTAGTCCAAAACGTATCTAAAATCCTTCGCCAAAATGACTGCTGGATTTGTACCCAGGTACCAACAATTGACGGAGAGGGTAGCAACTGGCCCCTAATTGGCATTTTGCTAAGTAGGACAAACTTTGGTAGGTCTATGGTAGAACTCCCAGGGACCCGGAAACCAGTTACGGAAGCCTATTATCCAGTGGCCCTAAGCAACATAATTTCTAATCAGGAAAATTATGTTGTTCCCTGTATGGTTGTTAATGCTACAGGAAAAGTCATTCTCCCTCCCTATTGTGATAAAGACAAGTCTAAAGAGGGGATAAACCCAGAAATTGTAATGAGGGTGGCACAGTTCCCCTTGAGATTAATTCCTCCCCGAGGTTCAGGGTGGTACTGGATCTGTGAAAAGGAGGCCTGGAAAGTTTTACCTCTTGATAAGGATTGGGCTTGTGCCCTAGGGGCTGTAATCCCGAACATAACAATCCTCGACCAAACTGATAAACAAGGAGAATGGGAAAGAACTTATCCAAAAAGTGTAAAAAGAACCAACAATCCCCTTGTTGAACATACCACGCTTTTTCACAGCATAGTCAGAGCCTTGGTCCTGTCTCTAGGAGTAAGTGAATTAGAAAAAGCAATTGTTAACATTTCGGCTGTTATTGAAAATATTCAAAATCAAGCTTCAGATGCAATCGCAGCTTTACAAGAGGAAGTCCATAGTTTGTCTCATGTAGTACTACAAAACCAACTGGCCCTCACTATTCTGCTAGCCTCACAGGGAGGCATGTGTAAAGTCATCAACACCGGTTGCTGTTCTTATATAGACCAGAGTGGAAGAATTAATAACGATTTGGCTGCAATTCGGAACCAAACCAAAATTCTGCATCAGGTATCTCTGGATGATGTCTCACTGGGTTTGGGAGATGTTCTCCACACACTTACTTCATGGTTACCGAACTGGACCTGGATAAAGCAACTGCTTATATTAGTGATATACATAGTTAGTGTTTGTATAATAGCTCATTGCATGAACCAATGTTGTAGATGTAGGTGTAAGTAGTAGAGATTGGACAAGACCTTTGAGTTTTGTCCAGTCTCTAAAGGGGGGATCTATTGCCTTGGAGTTTTTGATTTTCTAATTTTTATAGGTTTTAGAAGTAGCTGTATTATATCCCTTACCCTTTAGCATAGTAGTTACACATATCCAAACCTATTACCCCATTCTATATCAATTCCCCCTAAATTCCAATAGCATGTTTAGTCTCTTTTTCAAGGTAGGTCTTCATTCTGTTTAAGAACATCTGCACCCTGGCCTGGACAACAAGATATAACCCAGAACTTTGGAAAACCCCCAAGGACTTTATGTGCTGCAAAGAAGAAGATGATGAAGAAGAAGGGGTCCCAAAACGCCCCCAGACTCAATTTCTGAGGGGCAGGTCGGAGGACAGAACAGGGCAAAGGCCGGGAGGTGGACGAACAGGGATTGGCTGGACATCATTATAAAAATTATAACACCTGGGTCAGAGGCGCGTGAGTGGTTTTGTATTTCCCAGAGCCTGAGAGGCTTCATTAAAACCTCCCTTTATCTTACCTCCTCCTTAAATTGCCCTGAAATTTTTTTTCTCCTGAATCTTTTAGGCAACAGTGTCAGTAAGATTTAGGATAATTATTTGTGGCTCTGTATCCGGGTCAATTCCTTTTATGGGGTACCACACTGAGAAATGTGTGAGGTTGTTGCCTAAAAATTGGGAGCAAAAAAACTCCAGGCAAATTTAGCATAGATAAGATAGAGAGCATGTCTGTAATGACGGCCTTCTGGCCTAAGGAGTACAAAAGGCATGTGCCCGTGTCCAGTGGTTCTACAATTTTATAGTATTATCCATCCAATCCAAGAACTATCCACCCCCAAATCTGCCCCCCTGGCACACTTCCTTAGAATTGAGTTGGGGGTCCCAAGACCCCTTTCTTCCTCATCTTCCTCTTCTTCACAGCATGTACTGTCTTTGGAGCTTCTTCAAGGTTCTGGACTTCAACTATGATGGTATCTTGTTGTTCAGGTCTGGGATGCATATGTTCTTAAACAGAATGTGTTTACTATAGTCCTGCTGTGAAAGGAGCCTAAACAAGCCTAAAGAATTTAGAAAATTCCATATGAAGTGGTGAATAGGGCTTGGTAAGTGTTAACTACCATTCTAAAGTGCGAGAGACGACACAATTATACTAAAAACCTATATTTACTACACAGCTACTTCTAAAATCTACAAAAAGCTTAAAATTCTAAAAATCCTGAGGCATCAAGGTATTTGTGCCATTACAATTGTAACAAATATAAATATTTCTAATTAAAGTCCAAATACCAAATATAAACCATGTTTTGGGGGGGTCCCCATTCTTGCTACGTAGGATACCTTAGCATTGGTGTTTCACGCCTGAAAATCCAGCATGGACCCTCTGCCCAATGGGTAGACAAATATATTGGAGAAGTTGCATTAGTTATATCAAAGATAATTGTCAAATTTGCAGGTGACATGAAAAATCTTGGTTCCTCCTCAGCTGCTTGAGGTAAGGAAATACATAGCCCTTGATCTTGACATCCCCAGAGTCTCATGAATCCTTGGCGATAGTGATAATGCAAATTATAAAAACATTTACAAATTACAACAAACAATCAAAATTCCTAATATTAACATTGATCTTCAGTAAGAAGTTAATTGCTCCATCATAGTTCCTGTAAAGGGAAAATGCAGGGGTAAACCCATCTGGGCTGCTGCACTGTGGCAGGACATCGCTGCTCAGATAGAAAACATGACTCTAAAGGTATGTCATGTAGATGCTCACATGCCCAAAAGCCATGTCACTGAAGAACATTGAAACAATGAGCAGGTGGATAAGGCTGCCAAGATTGGAATAGCTCAGATAGACTGGGAGCAGAAGGGTGAGCTATTTATAGCACAATGGGCCCATGAAACATCAGGACATCTGGGAAGAGATGCAACATACAGATGGGTGAGGATGATCAAGGGGTGGACCTGACCATGGAGGCCATCACACAGGTTATTCATGAATGTGAAACATGCGTGGCAATCAAGTGAGCCGTGCGAGTAAAATCTCAGTGGAATACAGGGCGGTAGCTGGGTTTCCAATATGGTGGGGCCTGGCAAATTGACTATATTGAACCACTGCCATGAACACGCCAAGGCAAGGGCTACATACTTATCATGGTGGAGGCAACGACTGGTTGGCTGGAAACATACCCTGTAAAATGGACCACTGCCAGAAATACCATTTTAGCCCTTGAAAGGCACATTTTGTGGTGACATGGTACCCCAGAGACAACTGAATCAGACAATGGGACTCATTTTTGAAATAACCTCATAAACTCTTGGACCAAAAAACATGGCATTGAGTCGATATATCACATCCCTTTATCACCCACAAGCCTCAGTAAAGATTGAGAGGTATAATGGACTGCTGAAAACTATGTTAAGATCGTTAGGCAATGGGACATGGAAGCATTGGGAGGCAAATTTAGCTGAAGCCACTTGGCTGGTTAACACTAGGGGATCTGCTAACTGCCCTGGTCCTGTCCAAACAAAATCCCTACATACTGTGGGAGGAGATAAGGTCCCCATACTACACATGGGGGAGTGGTTGGGGAAGGCAGTGTGGGTTTTTCTTCCCATGGGAAAAGGCAAACCCATCCATGGGATTGTCTTTGCTCAGGGACCAGGGTTTACTTGGTGGGTAATGTGGAAGGATGGGGAGACCCAGTGTGTGCCTCAAGAAGATTAAAACTTAGGAGAAAAGTAATCTAAGTTGTATGTTGCAGGAACTAAAGTAGCAGGAATGACATGAACGGATGAAGAGTGAATTTTGTGAGGAGCAAGGAGAGTGCAACAATGACCCGGGCAGGGACAGTGTCAGTAGCCAGCGATCAAGTGTGCTCCTTCTCCTGTCCTGAGCACACATCTTGATGGAATGGAGCCCAAGTCATGGCCTGGTTTTGAACGTCTGAAGGGGTAGATGATGTCAAAAAACCTCAGAATGATTAACTGCTCAGAGACTTTTGTATCTTTAAGCAGCAAGGTATTTGTTTATTCAATGTTGGGAACAAGCCAGCTCACACTGGACAAACTTGTTCGAAGGTATCACACAAAATCAGGGGTTTTATACAGTTCTCATACATGATTTTTATACATATTCATATGATTGCAACATCTATCTATACATATTGATGATAGGCAGAGTCTAGGTGGAGCTTAGGGCGGTGCTTCTTTTGGCACTCGATTTTGGGGGTACATCCAGCCTTTGGCCTCAAGTCGAGGGTCTTTTTCTCATCTTTCTCGCTCTGACCTCTCTACCTTTCTATTGTTCTTGCCCCGATTACTGAAGCTTGGAGAAAACCTTGGCTCTAGGCCTGTTTTTCCTATTCAAATGTCTACCTTATTCTACCTTATCCTAATTTATTACCCCTAGGCTTATTGTATACTGCTTCTAGTATTCTTCTACGTTTTTAGTCCAGTGAACAGAACAGAATGAGTCAGCAGCACAGGCAGAGTAGATGTTAGGGGGGGCTTTCTCAGCAGGCCCAGATATCTCAGTTAACTCTTTTAGGCCTGACCCTCATTT
Source organism: Neopelma chrysocephalum (assembly GCF_003984885.1). Taxonomy (NCBI): domain Eukaryota; kingdom Metazoa; phylum Chordata; class Aves; order Passeriformes; family Pipridae; genus Neopelma; species Neopelma chrysocephalum. The sequence continues at coordinate 460,505 of NW_020925453.1, read as the reverse complement.
CATAGAGGAAACCCATGAAATGACTGTGAAAGGACAGGGGATAGTAGCTAATGAAAATGTATAAATCTGTATGTTGGGTATAAAGATGGTTTAAGGATGTAGTTTCAGTTGTAAGTGTTGGTAAGAAGGGATTTCCCTAATGAGAAATAAATACAATGGAATAGTTAGGAGATATAAATATATAAAATTATGTGGGATCTGAGTATGAGGCAAAGGGTATGGAATTAGGGGTGGAAATTGTATTGTGTCTGGCTGAGATGGAGTCCATTTTCCCCACAGCAGCCCTCATAGTGCTGTGCTTTGAATTTGTAGCTAGAAAGGTGTTGATAAACCACCAGTGTTTTGGCTACTGATGAGCAGTGCTGGCACAGCATTGCAGAGTCACAGAATCAGTCGGGTTGGAAGGGACCACAGTGGGTGCTTAAGCAAGATCATTCTAGAGCACATGGCACAGGATTGCGTCCAGATGGTTCTTGAATATCTCCAGTGAGGAAGGCTCCACACTCTCTCTGGGCAATCTGTTCCAGTGCTTGGCCACTCGCACAGTAAAGTTCTTCGTCATATTCAGGTGGAACTTCCTGTGCATCAGTTTCTGCCCATTGCTTCATGTCCTAGTGGTTGGCACCACCAAGAAGAGCCTTACTCCATCTTCTTGGCATTCCCCCTTTAGATATTTATAGACATTAATGAGGTCCCCTCTCATTTGTCTCTTGTCGAGGCTGAACAGACTGAACTCCCTCAGCCTTTCCTTGTAAGAGAGATGCTTCTGTCCCCTAATCATCTTCATTGCCCTCTGCTGGACCTGCTCCAGGAGCTCCATATCTCTCTTGTACTAAGAAGCCCTGAAGTAGAAACAGTACTCCAAATTTGGCCTCACCAGGGATGAGTAGAGGGGCAGGATCACCTCCCTCGACCTGCTGGCAGTTCTCTTTCTAATGCATCCCAGGATTACGTTGACCTTCTTGGCCTCAAGGGCACACTACTGGCTCATGGACAGTTTGTTGACCACCAGGACCAGCTGATCCTTCTCCGCAGAGCTGTTTTCCAGAAGGTCAGCCCCCAGCCTATACTGGTTCCCAGGTGCAGGACCCTGCATTTGCCTTTGTTGAACTTCAGACAGTTCTCTGCTCATCTCTCCAACCTATTGAGGTCCCTCTGAAGGGCTGCACAGCAGTCTGGGTATCAGCCACTCCTCTCAGTTTTGTATCATCACCAAACTTGCTGAGAAAGCACTCTACCCACTCATCTGAGTCATTGATGAACAAGTTAAGCAATACTGGGCCCAGTATAGAACCCTTGGGGACACTACCAGTGACAGGCCTCCAACTAGACTCTGTGCCACTGATTACAACCCTCTGGGATCTGTCACTCAACCAGTTCTTAATTCACCTCACTGTCCACTGATCCAATCCACACTTCTTGAGTTTGCCTGTGAGGATGACCTTTCAAAGACGATCATGAGCAGCCTGGCTATGATGTCCACCAGCTGTCTCAGCACTTGAGGATGCATCCCATCAAGGCCCATGGACTTGTGGATGTTGAGTTTGTTTAGGTGTTCTCTGACCCGATCCTCCTTGACCAAGGGAAGGTCTTCCTCCCTTCCTTTACACTGGTCTCTTGGGTCAGAGATTCCTGAGGGCTGGTCTTATCAGTGAAGACTTATGCAAAGAAGGCGTTCAGGGGTCCCCTCTCCATTAACTAATGCACCCATGTTATCCTTAGTTTTCCTGTTGTTATTGATATATTTGGAAAAGCCATCTTTGTTATTCTTGACATTCTTGGCTAAATTTAATTCTAGATAAGCCTTGGCCTTCCTCCAAGTGGTCTGATCCCGCTTCCACCTCTTGTATATTTCTTGCTCTTACTTGGGTAATGACAGTTCTTTATTCATCCATGGAAGTTTCTTGTGCCCTTGACCCGATTTCTTCCTTGTTGGGATGCATCGTTCTCGAGCCTGGAAGAAGTGATCCTTGAATATCGACCAACTCTCTTGGACCCCTCTTCCCTGCAGGGCCTGCTCCCATGGGATTCTTCCAAGAAGATCTCTGAAGAGGGTAAAGTTAGTTCATCTGAAGTCCATGGTCATAATCTTGCTCACTGTCCTGCTACCTCTTCATTCAATACTGAATTCTACAATCTCATGGTCACTATGGCCAAGGCTGCCACCAACCTTCATATAATCAACAAGGACTTCCTTGCTGGTTAGTATAAGGTCAAGCAGCACACCATTCCTTATGGGATCCTCCACTTCCTGTGACAGGAAGTTGTCATCAATGCTTTCCAGGAACCTCCTGGACTGTTTATGCTTTGCTGTGTAGCTTCTCCAGCAGATGTCAGGGTAGTTAAAGTCCCCCACAAGAACCAGGGCCTGTGACTTTGAGACTGCTTCTAGTTGCCCGTAGAAGGCCTCGTCCACTTCCTCCTCTTGATCAGGTGGCCTGTAGCAAACACCCACAACGTCACCCTTACTAGTTTGCCCTTTTATCCTAACCCATAAGCTCTCGACTCACTTGTCACCCCAAGACAGAGCTCAATACATTCTAAGCGTTGCCTCACATAGAGGGCAACTCCACCACCGCAACTTCCTGGTCTGTCTCTCCTAAACAGCACGTAGCCTTTCATGACAACATTCCAGTCATGTGAGCTGTCCCACCAAGTCTTAATTGCAATGAAATCAAAGCCCCGTGACTGCATGCAGACCTATTGTTCTTCCTGTTTTTTCCCCATACTGCGTGCATTGGTGTACAGGCACTTTATAAAAGTATTTAATGGTGACAATATCCCAGTGGGAGTGCAAAGGGAGTGCATAGTCCTGTCTAGTGGTTGTGTCGTTGACTGCTTGTGCTTGATTGAGGTATTCCCTCTTAAGGTTTCTTTTGTTACTAGGGTGTTTCTCCAATGTTTCCCTATTGGCTTCTATTATCTCAGGAGATTTTGGCATGTCTCTGTAAGACTGCAGGTGTGCTCCAGTGTGGCTGGTACATCTCAGAGTCTCCTGCAGAGGGCCCTCACAAGTACCCTGTCCCTCTAACTTTTCCATACTATCCCACAGTTTGCCAGGGACAAGCCTGATATTGTCCCCCTCCCCCATCATATCTAGTTTAAAGCCCTGCCAATGAGTCTCTCTGCAAGGCCAAGGAGGCACCCCACAGAGATCGCCATGTCTGAAATGTTCCACTACTGGCAGAGGCTGGAGCCTGTGAGGAGAGGAGGTCCCCTGCCCGATTTCCCTTGCTGCTTCTCAGCGCTGTAATTTCCGGTGGATGCTGAAGCGGGGGAAAGGGGGTGGGGGGCGGGTCAGTGAGTTCTACCAGGATGCCACGGCCCTTCTCGAGGCGGGGTGGTGACGCCCACGGGTTCCTCTGCCTGTCAGGTTGTGGCCTGAATGAGCTCTGCCTGTGCCAGTTTCAGTGTATGCAGGCTCAGAAACTACTGTATTACACAGTAACACTGTCCCTGCTGGAGCTGCTCCGAAGATCTGCAGTCTGGGGGGCAGCCCCGCTCCCACCCTCCGGGCTCAGGTTACTTTAACTGATGCCCTTTTGTTTGTGTTGACAGTGTCAATTGCCCCAGTTAACGACTTTGTATTGGACATTAATGTCCTGCCAGAACAGGCAGTTGGAACACTGGGGTTTGCCACTTGCTTTGTAGCTATTCGGTGTGAGTTTCCGACACTGGGTCTCATTGCGCTGCTGGTGTTTGATGAGATGATGACTCTGTACCAGTGTCACCTTCCAGAGCGGGAGAAGGACAACACTTGGGCGGCACAGCTGTTCCGGGGGGTGGAAGTAGATAAAAGCACCTTGACTGCTTCTACTTATTTCAGACATCTTATACATATTCATTACATACATGCATATACATTTTACATCGCTGTTCCAGGTATTCAACATATGTTTTCTTTTACAGCCAAGACTAATTTGTTATCTCTACAACAAGTTATAAATCCATACATTTCTCGACAAAGAGGTGCCAGCATTCTGTTGATTGACTTAGTTCGGATATAACTCATGCCCAGGGTAATAGGGAGGGTGCAATTAAGTTTTACAATCTGTTTGTTTCTCTTCTTTCCTGAGGTTACACTAACCCATTTGTTTCCCATTTGTCTTTTTTTATCGACACGAATTATCGTCTGTGTCTATCCCTCCTTTTATGAAATTATTAATTCGTGTTTTTTTGCTCTAATCTTGATAATACTAATTTGATACCTTCTTCATCTTGGGAAATTGAAGTTTTGGTGACTAATAACAATTTGGTACTCTGCACGGCTTTCGGATTTATTGGCATTGTTGACACTTGCATTCCTTGTACAACAGAAACTATTAGTCTAATGAAGCAAGGGATTAAACATGGCAAAAATATTATACTAGCTACAGCACATAATAAGAAGAATCCTTTCTTCCACCAAGCTGTTCCTAATAAATTATCCCACCAGCTACTATCTAACACAGAGTTCCATTTTTGTACTGGTCCGTGAGTCAACTTTCTGATATCCTTTGCAATATCCATAACTGCTTGTCTGTTATCATCGATTTGTAAACAGCAATCTGAAGTATTGAATTTTCTGCACACTCCTCCTTCTTCTTCTAAAGCAAGTTGATTTTGATACACTGCTGCTCGAGTTTTTGATTGCTGACTTGTAATTAAGTCTAGCGTTTGGACTGTCTTATTAGCCACTATTTCCATAACTGCTTGAAGACATATAATTCTATTTAACGTATATGGGAGTCCTATAACCCCAGGTTCCATCCTGCGCCCAAGTGGCTGGTCCATACGTTGCAATAATACGTTCAGGAGGCCACTCGTCATCGTACCACTTCTGGGGTCCCCCAATTTCATTTCTCTTATTTTGGTGCATTGTTCCATAATCCTCGTATAAGGGTACACCTAGATTCGTCCCTTTTTCGAGGGGCAGTAAGAAAAACCCAGGTTGGATCATACCAAGAGTACAAACTTCTCTCCAGTCTTTGGGAAGCTGTGTATACGCTCGCTTTCCACATATCCAGAACAGTCCTTCAGGTGCTATCCAACTCAAGCTAGTGCTATTCGCTTGGTCCCAATATATTTTCAACTCTGCTATACCTTCAAAAGGATTCTTAGGATTTGTTCTGTTACACCACCAGCTTTGGGTATTATTGTACCACGTACAACCTGCAGTTGCATTATTAGTCCAATATCCTAATGGTTCCTGAGGCCACCAAAATTCTCCTGTGGTATTTATAACTTTCACTAAGAGGCATGGAGACTCTCCTACTTTAGTCTTATACGTTTCTCTACCTCTCCTTTCAATGCATTCTCGTCCGACTACATCAGAAGTTAATATCCAGCCTTGGGGCTGAGACTCTGACACTTCCCGAGAGTGATTCCACTTTAAAATTTCCATGGAGTGAGGCCTGTTCCTTTCCAGGGCCACTCCTCTGTCATTAAAGGTCCACTACAAATCCGGCATTTAGATAAATTTAGTGTCTGTATAATACGTTGGTCCCATAACCTGGGAGTTGCCAATCTTCTCCTAGCTTGTCTTTTAATTTTTTATATAAATCACCCATACTGGAAGGTTTTTCTTGTATAGTACCTTTTGATATAGTCTGTACTCTTTGTTGTACTATTTCTTCTTTTTTTAGATCTTGTATTCCACCCCCATCGGAAATGTCCCAATGGCCTTCTTGAGTAAAACACATCCATTTTTCTCCTCGAGGACAGCTAAGTCCCAATTTGGTCCCCCCTTCCCCTAAATTTTGGGCTACCCAAAGTTGCTGAGACCCAGTTTTGCAAGTTTCTAGTTCTCTAGAATTATAACATACTTTATTCACATGTGAGTGGTAGGCTTTGGATCGTTCGACCTTTGTACAGTACGGTCTGGTAGCATTTTGCACAGTCGTCGGAAAGGGTCTGAGTCCAGAGATAGCAAAGTACCCAGAAGGGTCCAGTATAACGTAAGCCTCCATGTCTCATGCCCACCGAGGTTGCAACCCATGGCTGGCTATCAGTGGCAGGCTCAGGGGTTAATCTGATTTTGCCCCTTCAGGATTTTCAATCTTTGTTAAGGCTTGGGTTTTTCTCTTTCTAGGTAATCTTTTACTTTATTTTGCAAAAACCGTGTTTTCTCAGCAATTTCTCTATCCCCACTAATTGATCAGTATATAGAGGTTCACAGCCATTGCAACATTTCTTACCTTGGGCCTATTTCTAAAATACAAAGTCAAGGTCGTTCAGTTGATAATTCCCCTGGGCCTTTTCCCAAACAACTCTTTTTATACAGTATCCCAATGCTGTATACCAGTCTGTTTCAAATATCTCCCAATTTACTGGTAATAACAATTCCCACCCACAGAACAACTTCTTTATTTGTGCTGATTCTGCTTGGTGTCGATCCCAGTGTCTGTTACGACACCTGGGGCAATATAGGTATCGTTTATATGACACACAGGACCATATACAGTGACAATTTATACATTGACACTCCACCCAACAAGTATGTCCCGACTCCGGATGTTTTATAATAGGCATTGGGCCTGGTAGTGATGGTTCGGGGATTTGAGAACCCTCTTTCTCAATATCACAAGCTAATGCAAAAATTGGGGAATATGGATGCCGGAGATTATATAGCCCTACTCCTCCACTTTGCCAAGGGATGGCTTCTTCTTCCCATGGACCAAACCGCAGTCTCCTAAGAGTCTGATTTGGGGACAATTGAAACCAGGATTTCAGACTAGGTCTTACACCTCTACTTTCAGGAAATACTTGCCAGGCTCTTAAGTCTCTTTGCTCTGGAGTTAACTCATTCCAGTCCTCAATGTGTCTCCTCCATTCAGGGGATGAATTCATAAAGGTCGTTTCTGGAGCTTAAGTCGTAAGTCTCCGGGTGCCAATGATGCAGTCCACTCTTTCAGTTGTGGTGGATCCACTGGTCCTTTGATTCTGGTAGTGTGGGTCCAACCTCGTTCCGCTGTGTGGATCGCGGTTTCTGTTGTGAGCAGTACCTGGAAAGAACCTTCCCAATAAGTGGTTAAAGACGTTTCTTTCCATCTTTTTATTAAAATCCAATCTCCAGGATTTATCTTATGTATTTTGAAATCTAAGGGTGCCGTTTGGGCTAAGGCCCCTCGCTCTCTTATTTCTGTTAGTCTTCTTGTAAGCGCTTGTATATATGGTCTTAATTTAGTGTCAACATTATCATAGTCGTCTACTACATCTTTTATCCAAATATAAGGCATTCCATAAAGCATTTCATATGGTGATAAACCGACGTCCGCCCTGGGCTGGGTACAGATACGCAATAAAGCTAGTGGTAAACATTTGACCCCTGACATCTGAGTTTCGATCATCAATTTTGTTAGAGCTTACTTCAGGGTTTGATTCATTCGTTCGACTCTTCCTGAACTCTGAGGGTGCCATGGGGTATGATATTCCCACTTGATTCCTAAAGCAGTCATTGTTTCTCTGAGTATCTTTGAGGTAAAGTGAGTGCCTCTATTGGAATCTACGCTATATACCACTCCATATCTAGGGATTACATTTTCGAGTCGCACTTTTATTACAAAATTTGCTGTAGCTCTTCCAGTAGGGGTTGCTTCTACCCAGTGGGTCAGATGGTCGGTTATTACTAATAGATATTTCCATCTATTTATGGGCGGGAGTTCTGTGAAATCTACTTGGATTCGTTCGAAAGGTTGGTAGGCAATATTTCATCCTCCTATAGGAATATTTCTCCTAACCTTCTTATTCACTTTTTGACATGTTAAACAATGGCTCGTAACTTGTTTAGCAATTTCAAAAACTCCTATGCACCCGTAATTTTGTAGAAATTGATCACATAGGGCTCGAGTTCCCCAGTGAGTAGCTTGATGCAACTTCATCAATATTGTTCGCGCTATTGGTTTAGGGATCATTTCCCTCCCATCTGCCAAGACCCACTTTCCTCCCTCGTGCTTCTTTGCTCCTAATCGTATTAATTCTTTCTCATCTCTCTTTGAAAATATGGGTACTTCCAGACTTTTGGGTTGTTGTAAGTTTAATGCATGTAATTTGGTTATTTCCCCTTTTTCAGCTGCTTCCTTAGCTACTTTATCTGCTAAGTTGTTTCCCCTGATCATAAAAGATAAACCTCTTTGATGCCCTTTTACATGAACTACTGCTATTTCTAGAGATTTCTTTAGGATTTCTAAGATCTGATTTATTAATTCTTCGTGTATTAATGATTTACCTTTCGTGCTTATCAGTCCCCTTTCCTTCCAGATTTTTCCAAATGTATGTACTATCCCATGAGCATACTTTGAATCGGTGAAGACAGTTCCCCTTTTTCCTTCTAATAACTCAAGAGCTCAGTAGAGAGCATATAACTCACAGGCCTGTGCTGACCAGGTTGGACTAAGTTTTCCAGATTCTATGCTTGTCATATCGCTTCCATTAATTATAGCATATCCGGAAATTCTCCTCCCATCTTCACATCTGGAGGAACCACCAACAAAATATTTCTCCCCTCCCTCTAATTCTACTTCTTCTAAGTCTTCTCGGACTTTAGTTTGTAGCTGGATCAGTTCTAAACAATTATGTTCTAAATTTTGGGTCAGTTCACTTGGTTCTCCATACAGAAATTGTGCAGGCTTTTGGGTATTGGTTACCGTGAGTTCCAGCTCTGGGCCATGAATTAGTATAGCTTCATATTTTAAAATGCGGGCATCAGTCAACCATTTTTCTACTTTTTGATTCAATATTACCCTTATAGCATGGGGAGTGTAAACTACAATCTGTCCCCCAAAAGTAATTTTTTTACTTTCTTCTACTAGTACAGCGGTGGCTGCTACAGCTTGTAAGCACACAGGCCAACTTCTGTTGACTGGATCCAGTAATTTTGACAAATACGTCACTGGTTTTCGGTGCCCTCCTTTTTCTTGTGTGAGCACCCCATAGGCAATCCCTTGTTCTACATTCACAAACAGCTGAAATGGTTGTTTCAACTCGGGGAGAGTCAAAACTGGTGCTCTCATTAGAGTTCTCTTAACTTCCTCTAGCTTTTCTTCATCTTTCTCATTCCATTTCACTACTTCTTGGGTTTTTCATATAAGAACTTTACTAACCCGCTATAGCCATCAATCCACAGCCTGCAATATCCTAGCAACCCCAGTAACTTTCTTATATCCTTCTTGGTTTTTGGGGAAGTTATGGTTAATATTCCCCTCACTCTTTCAGCATCTAATTGCTTAGTTCCCTTGTCTAGCCAGTGATCCAAATACTTCACCTTCCGATCCACAAACTGTAACTTCTTTTTGGAAACTTTTAGCCCTTTTTCTATTTTTATTGGGTCTATTTTTAATTTCCCCACTTGGTCTTCTGAGGCCCATACACTAGGATCAATTTTGTCCTCATCTTCCTCCTTGAGAGTCATTATTTTAACTTTCATTTCCCCTTCCTCAGGTACAACTCCTATTCCTAGGGAAACTTGTAGATCCCTCCCCAAAAGATTATAACCTGCTTCAGGTACTAGTAGTAAATCTTCTACTGTTATTTTGGTTTCTCCCTCAATTTGGACTTGTTTTATGACAGGCACTGGAAATCCCTCCCCCTTTGCCCCAATTACTCTGATTGTATCTTTACTAGCTTTGCAACTCTGGGGAATCCTGGTTATACATGTTCGATCAGCTCCTGTATCTAGTAAGAATTCATACTCTTCCTCCTGGGGTCCTAATCTCAATTTTATCAAGGGCTCCTTATGATGTTTTGTCCCCAGGAAATAAAGCCCCTGACACCCCTAATCCCATTCGACTTCCTCAAACAGCTTTAAGTCTCTTTGTCTCTTCAAACAGTTTCTTTTCTGGTGGCCTTTTTTCTTGCAATAAAAACATTCTAACTCCTGGGTCCTTGAAACATTTCACTGGAGTTTGTTATCTACATTCTGACTGCTTTTTCTCAGTTCTCCTTTTAAGGCTCACTTTCTCATCTGAGTTTACACCTTTTTGTGACTCTCGGATAGCGGCCACCAGGACTTTTGCCTTTGTTTTTGCTTTTTCATCATCCCCTCTCACATATACCTTTTGGGCTTCTCTCAGCAATCCTCAAGCCCCCTGTTCTGCCAATCATCCAATTTTTCTATTTTTTTTCTGATATCACTCCAGGAGTGACTTACAAAGTGGACTTTTAACACTACTTGTCCAACTGGAGTGTCAGGATCAATGCCTGAATATTGCTGTAAGTCTTTTCTCAACCTTTCTAGCCATGCACTGGGGGTCTCATCTTTTTCTTGCTGATTCTTAAATGCTTTTGTGACAATATGTCCACGAGGGACAGCTTCTTTAATTCCTCGGATCAATAAAGTACGGTAATCAGCCATGTGCTGTCGATCCAGAGCTAAGTTATGGTTCCAATTGGGAGGAGCAATGGGCATTTTAGTATTCCCTGGTGGTCCTAGTTGGTTCTCCCTATCCCATATTCATATCCCTGCCATTCTAATAATTTGTCTCTCTTCAGGATTGAACAGAATACCCAAAATAGATTGCATCTCCCCCCAGGTATAGGTATTAGGTCCTAAGAATTGATCTAGCTGTTCAGCTATCCCTAAGGGGTCTTCTAATAACCTCCCCATCTCTTTCTTAAATGTTCTGACTTCTCCTGAACTTAGGGGGGCATTTACGAAACCAATTACCCCTTGTGCTCCCCCTAAGGGTACTTCTCTAAGTGGATATATTTTCTGCGTTATTTGTAAATTTTCATCCTCTTCATCAGGACTTTCCTGATCTACTACGAAAACTTTGACCTCATTAGGGGTTGTTCGTCTCCTCCTCCGAGCCTTATGTCCTTCAGGACCCTCACACCTCTGATTTGGCAGGGCAGTGGAGTCTGCAGTCAAAGGAGGTTGTACAGGGGGACAATTATTCAGAGGTGCTGTGGGAACAGCAACTGAAGAGGACTGTAAAGGGGGCTGTGAGGAGGGTGGTGAAAGGGGCTGTGGAAGGGGTTGTAAAAGGGATTGGGGAGAGGGTTGTAAAAGGGGTTGGGGAGGGGGGGAATTATAGGGTGGAGGTAAATTGTCTAATGGCTCTCATTTGGTTTCTGTTAATTCCTTTTTGGTTGACCTTTCTTTTGTTAACTTATAAACCTTAATAGGTTCTGGCCAAATCTCCCCTTTCCAGCAAGCAGCATACTCACTTTCTTCAGGGTTAATTGGCTCCTTGCTGTTTACATAAATGTTGAGGGCTTGGCATATCCAGCTCTCAAATGATCCATACACAGGCCAAGAGAGATTATCAACCCTGATCTTTTCTTTGGTCCATTCAATCATACAGAATTGAATCATCTTTGATTTATCCTTATCTCTTGTACTCTCCCTATCCTCCCAGTTTAATATCATTACCCCCAAGGGACTGTCAGGGGGTATGTCCGGCAATACCTGCCTGCTCCCTTTCTTCTTGAGGCTACCTATTTTACTGATTCTTTGCCCCATAGTTTCCGAGGTCCCTTCTAAAGTCTTCCCACCAACCCCCTAGGATCCCTTCTAAAATCTCTCCACCGACACAGAGGTCCCCTCTAAAAGGTTTCCACCGACCCCAGAGGTCCCCTCTAAAAGGTTTCCACCGACCCCAGAGGTCCAATCAACAATTCAACCGCTTTGTCCCTTCACCTGCTGTGCCCTTCGCAGGGTGACAGAAATGAGGTTATAAGGACTCCGCACTCAGGTCGTGGCTATGCCGCGTCTCATTCACTCATTCACTCTAACCTCTTTTATCCGCCCAACTGGTGATACTTACAGTCCGTTGTTCTCACTCGGGTCTTCGTGCACAAGAATTATGGGTCTTTGCTGCAGCACTCCGGGAGCTTTAGTAATTCCTTGCTTCTACCATATAGCACGTTACCCTGGTTCTGTTGGAGAATTAGGCTTGAAATAGGTCGCTGAAATCAGTGGTGTGCCCCCCGTTTCAAGTGCTAAACAACCTCACAGAACACGGAGGGTATCACATCGGCGTCACCACTTTTGTGAGAAATAGTCTCTAGATAAAATAATTTTTCCAAATTAGAATTTATTATATAGTAGAAGCAAGTAGCGCTGGGTGGACAGACAGAATCTGGTTTCTAAATCTGCCACCCCGATATGGGATGTGAGGTCAGTACTTATTTCAGACATCTTATACATATTCATTACATACATGCATATACATTTTACATCGCTGTTCCAGGTATTCAACATATGTTTTCTTTTACAGCCAAGACTAATTTGTTATCTCTACAACAAGTTATAAATCCATACATTTCTCGACAAAGAGGTGCCAGCATTCTGTTGATTGACTTAGTTCGGATATAACTCATGCCCAGGGTAATAGGGAGGGTGCAATTAAGTTTTACAATCTGTTTGTTTCTCTTCTTTCCTGAGGTTACACTAACCCATTTGTTTCCCATTTGTCTTTTTTTATCGACACGAATTATCGTCTGTGTCTATCACATGCTTGAGGAGATTACACAGACCTTGGATGCTTTCTGATGCCTTAGAATTCTTAAGATTTGTAGCAAATATGGATTTTTCGTATAGCTGCACAGTTTCTAACACTTAGAATAGCAGTTGACAGTTACCAAACCCTGTTCTCATGTTTCATATTGAATTTTCTAAATTCTTCAGGTTTGTTTAATGTTCTTCTCAAGGGAAAATACTCTAGCAAGCACATCTTGTTTGGGACATACACCTGGATTGGAATAATAAGATATCATTATAGTCAAAGCAACCTTGAAGGCCCAGGAACCTTGGAGCTGCTCCAAAGATGATACGTGCTATGAGGAGGAGGAAGATGAGGAAGAAAGGGGTCTTGAGACCTCTGACTCCATTCCAGGGAGGCGTGCTGAGGGGCAGATCTGGGGAGGATCTGGGGATGGATAGTTCTCGGATTGGCTGGATTAGTGCTATAAAATTGTAGAACCCCTGGACAGCAACAGAAGCACAGGGAGTCAGCTATATTCTGTAGCCTGCCACCCTAGCCCAATTTCCTACAAAAAACAACTGTTCGCTCCACAGGCTATGCATCCCACCTGCAAAGCCTACTTTGTCCTTGGCAACGGTGTGTTCCGTGTTCAGCATCCTGTCCATGACGCCAAAATGTATTAGGGAGAGGTTTGAGGATATAATAATAATGGCCCATCTTCGCGAACGAAGATTTGGGGAAAGGTCTTTTTAACCTTTCCAGCCTGCGCAATGGATTTTTTTAGGTGAGACACAGCCTGCGCTGAACTGAGCCCACCCTTTAATCCTAAGGTTCATCTGCCGGGGCCAAGCAAGCTTGGACAATGGCAGTGAGGTCCTCAGGACGTAGGTTTGTTTAGAGTGTCCTTCTCATAGATGGATGGCCACACAGGGCTAACGGGTTCCATCTGCCCGGGAGGGACTGGGAATCGAACCCATGGTCGCAGCAGTGAAAGTCCTGCACGCTAACCACTAGGCCACCAGGGGTCCCTTTGAGGATATACTGAAGCTTGAAACCACGACACCGTTAAAAGATTAACAAAAAAAACTGATATTTATTACCAAGAGGGTGGCCAACAAAACGAACAAACCCAAAAGGGAGGAAGGAGGAGAGAAATAAGCCCCAGTTACCCAGCTGTTGCCCATAAAGTTATCTTACCAACCTAGCATGACTATAATTACCCATAGCAGAAGCGGCATCCTTGGAGAGTCAGTAAGTTCACAAAAACTGGCAGGCGTCCCCACCGAAAGGCAACGTTGTCCTTGGTGTGAAGTTAACTCCCCTCCAAGAAAGCGCTATCTGCTTTTATACAATTAATTGAGTGACCACAACCTCCCAGGTGCGACCAGCACCACCCAACCAGAGGCCCTCAGTCCCACCTCCCGGTTATGTAAATGCATCTCTTCTGCGCATGTGTGAGAACTTCGGAAATCCCCTCACGCACGCGCAGTATGTTTTGGGGGTCTTTCTTAATTGAGTCTGGGGGCGAGCCTTCCTCACTTCATCATCACTTTCTCCTCCAAATGCCCTTGACGAGCCATTAACCAATCACAGAAGACCAATTAAAACAGTTTATACAGAAGTTCTCCCTCCAAGGACAACTTTCCCATTTATCAGTGCTTGTTTTCCCATAACTTGGCAGGGAAAGAGCAAAGCTTTCACAGGTGGCAGGGTCAAACACAGACCAAAAGTATCAGCATAAATTCACCCTGGTACAACTGGTTCTGCTGTACAATGCAATTCCTTGTACTTTGAAACTACTACAAATCTCCTCTTATATCTGAAACAGGAGCCAGACCTAAAAGAGTTAACTGAGATATCTTGGCCTGCTAAGAAACCTCAATACCTGTTTTGCTAGAAGAACATTTTAGGAGCACTGGTTAATATCATGTTCTGTTCTGCTCACTAGACCAAAGGCCTTATTATAGAAAGAATAGGAGTAGTACACACACACAATAATAAATTAGGTAAACTAGATGTTTGAATAAGATCTAGAAGACCCAGAGCCAGGATTTTGCAAGCTTGAAGAATTCAGGTCACCTAATTGAAGAGGTCAAATTGAGGAAGACGTCCATGGCAACCACCAGAGGGATGAAGGCTTGAGCAGAAGACCCCCACAGTAGAAGACTGTGCATGTCTGGAAAGACTCCACCTGGAGACTAGCCTTCTTATTAATATGTATAATAAATGATGTAACCATGTATCTAAAGTGTATAAAATGGCTTAGTTTTGCACTTGCAAGTCGAGCAAGTTTGTCCAGCGCGAGCTGGTTTGCTCCCAACATTGAATAAACAAATACCTTGCTGCTTAAAGATAAAAAGTCTCTGAGCAGTTTTTCGGGCCGATTTTTCGGAATCATATCAAAACTTTTAAGGGCAGGCACTTCCAGAATTTCAAGTGCAGATACAACTATTACTAGAAGATATACTTTGGGGTAGATGTTTCATTGCTACTAAGCCATCAGAAAGTCAACAATGCTTTTATGCAGCCAGCCTCTTGTGTCACTTCACACAGACATACTCTAAAAAGCGCTCTTAAAACTTTTGCCAGAAAAAAGACTCTCACTAACAACAAACAGATGTTGCTATTTGGCTTGCCCATGTTAAAATTTGATTCATACTATCAACAGAAATCAATTAAAAATGCTTGTCCAGCATAGCTGTGTTAAGCACAATACTTAATAGCAATTTCAGGACACCTAAAAATACATCCAATGCTATGGTACTTTGAAGTACACTATTGAATATCTTGTCCCCTTCATCTCAGTTACCATAAGAAATTGTGCAGCTGGTTAACTGAGAATACAATAGTCTTGTATTTGGACAGAAATCATATTGCAACAGTAGTCATTTGGAATTGATCAAACTTTACATCAGATGAGGCCTGGTTTTCTCAAAAATGCTTTGTACTAAAGCTAGTTTATCCAAGGTGTTCAAAAATTCAGGTTCAGAATGCCTGAATGCCTGCAGCATGATGTAGAAGTCCCATGCTAGGTGCTGGAATGTTTGTACAAACACTTACAGGAGTATTTCTGTTCTTGTTCACAATGCCAGCATGCAAAAGACAATTTAGGCAGCATTGGGTGAGACCACTTTTCAGTGGTTCAGGTTATTCAATCCACAGAAAACCCAACCTTCTGTGCTCAACAGTTACTAATCCATCCCACATATGTGCGGTTTTGAGGTTTCATAGGGTTTCATCCTATCACCAGCCTGATTCTGTATTATGTATGGATTTGTCTAGGCAGGTTACAATCAATGCAGTTGGGAATCTTTTACTATATCTCCTTTTGTGCTGAATTTGGATTCTTTAGTTTCCTTGTTTTTTCAACACCAACCTGAACTGAGATAACGTCTGAAAACCAGCAGATATAGGCTCAGGAAAATGGTACTGCAAGGCAGAAAAAGCACAGAGCAACTCCTGGAGATTTGCAAACCTATTCTTCATTGGCTTACTAACTCAAGGTCTTATTAAATATCACTGCTTGGAGACCACCAATGACTCAGAGTACTTCCTGCCTTAAAAGTTCTGGTGCTTGACCCAATTCTTACAAAAAAAATATGACATCAGTTGAATTCCTAACCTTACATTTTGGTTCACTAGCAAAAGAATGCTTGTGGCTCTTGATGCCTGCTCAGCTGGTGCTACGAAAAAAATTCAGGAGCCGTAAGCTGGGGTGAGATAAGAAAGGGTTTAATTATGCCAAGGCAATAGACGTTACACGGCACGCGCCGGGCTGTGCCCGGGATGTTACATTTATAACAATATTTGGCCAATCCTAAGTGTGTCCACCCTATAACTTTTGGCCTGGTCCACCCCCTGGCCCGCCTCTCAAAATTGGGTCTGGGGTGCTTTTTGGGACCCCCCCTTCATCATCTTCATCATCTTCAGCGTACAGAGAGCAGGGTGACCCAGTTCTTTGACTCTGTCCTGCGGTTTTAGGCCAAGATACAAGCGTTCTCCAAACAAGACAGGTCTGCCTTGACTAAAAGACTAAACATCATCTACTGGATATGGGGGTAGGGTGATATAGGGAGTATGGAATGGGGTGAAAGGATTGAGGAATGTATAAGGGATACTACGGGGAGGAGGGAGAAAGGGGTTTATTTCTAAAATCTACTTCTATTACCTATAAAACTTGTAAGGCTTACAAAATTAGAAAAATGAAAAAAACCTTAGGGGTTTAAGGCATCACTCTCAAAAAGCTTTGGTTCTTTAAAATGTAATAATCCAGCTCATCAGCTGAGTAACTGCTGTTTCCAACAGCCCTGGTCATAAGGTTAACTAGGCCTCTCACATATGCAGTTTCCAGGTTAGCAATGGGATCCACATGAACCAAAGTGCCTCATCCTTGGCAGCAGTGTGGCAGCAGCTCACTTCTCTCCAGACAGCTTGGGTTCTCTTCAGAGACACTCCCCAGTTGTTGTTTCAGGTGCCACAAACTTGTCACCTTTTTAAAGTCTTAGAATCAATCACAGGTCAGGTTGATTAAGTGCTACCTAACCCACTTCTGCTCAGTGATGAGGAGTAAACTCCACGGCAAGTCCTGTTTAAAAGGCAACTACTAGTCTTTAAGAATGTAATTTTAATTTTTTGCTGTTTTATTTGGTAGAGGTCAGTGATGTATTTTCTTTAACCACCTTTAAGAACAAATCACCGTTATAGGTTATAAATCTAAGAATGGAATTTTTCTTCCCCCTGCTCCATTCTAAGAAAAACGGAGTGAGTGGGGGAAGAGAGTCAATTAGCTTTACAAAAGATCTGGCTGAATTCCTGGCTAATGGCCCATCAGAGGCTGGGGGGTTGCTGGCACTCCTCAGAGGGGAGAGGGGCAGACTGCAGAGTTCGCTCTCTGGGACGGAGACGGGGATCTGCGTGCCGGCATTTGGAGAGAAGGCCTGGAAGTCTGTCTTTCTGACTTTTCGTCCTGGTGAGGCCAGACCACGGGACTCGGTCGGCTCGCACACTGCCTCGTGACTCCAGCCGCGACCTACTGGGTTTTCATCAGAGAGGTCTGTGCTTGCTGGGAGAAAAGGGAAGAGACTTGGAACACCGTCATCTGGGAACCACAGTGAGTCCCGTAGGGGTGAACTGTTTTTTCCTTCTGCCCTTCTCCCATTGGGGGAAGGGTCTCCGTTTTTTCCTTTCGGCTTCTCCCGTGACCCGAGACCACCCCCCAGACCCCCTCCTTGCATGGTGACCGCCAGAGCCCAACAGCGCTCCCTGCAGGTCAACACAGAGAACTGCAGGCTCTGCATCTCCAGCCACCCAACAGCGCCCCCTGCCAACCGCGATTAGAACTGCGCTAAAAGACAGAGAAGTATTCAGACTTTTTCTTTTGTTTGAAGGGAACTTCTGGGTACAGGACTATTGTTAAGTTGTTTTTATGTTCTGTTACTGTTCTTGCCAATATACATATATCTTTTAATAAAGGGTTGTTATTTCTTCTGTTTTTCCACACTTCCTCGATTAAAGCCCCTTAATTTTAAACTTACAATTGCTGAGAGAGAGAAGTTTGGTCTATCTCATACCTCATCCTCTTTAGCAAACATTCCAGTCTCTTCAGACTGAGACACACCAACATCTGAAAAGCCTGTCATTTACAATTTTATGAAAGAAAAGTTATACATGTCCCACAATACAGAAGTTACTATGAAGACTACTCAGTGCTTCTTGGTGATGTGATTTTGAAAAATTGCTATTTCCTTGCAATTTTTTGTTCCTATAAGTTTTTCTGGCAAAATATAATATCTCTTGAGAGTTGACGGCACAGCTTTTCTGCTGCATGAAAAGAGGCCTATCAGAAATTTGATTGTAGCTGAGTGATTTTCAGACTAGTTTTCATCCATCTCACAAATGTTACATTTACCTAATATCTGCTTTAAATTATATGTATCAGGGCTTAATTAGACGTTGACACTTTTGGTCTGTGTTTGGCCCAGCCACCTGTGAGAGTTTATCTTTTTCCTGCCAAGTTATAAGAAAGCAAGCACTGATAAACGGGAACTTCATCCTTGAAGGGATAATCTTGTATAAATTATATTCAATTGGTGTCTTATGATTGGCCAATAGCCTTTCAAGGGCACTTGAAGGAGAAATTGAAGAGGAAGGTGATGAAGCAAACCTCCAGACTTATCTAGAAAAGACCCCTGAGGTTTAGTGCGCAAGTGCAGGGGAAATTCCAAGGTACCCATGCATGCGCAGAAGAGATGCCACTTGCATAACCAGGGGATGGGACTGAAGGCCTCTAGCTGGGTGGTGCTGGCCACACCTGCCCAGGTAGACATCACCAATTAATTGTATAAAAAGTAGATAGCTCATTTTTTGGGAGGAATGAAAAGTGCAAGCTTCGCATCAAAGGACAACGTTGCCTTTTGCCTACCGACTCTCCGAGAATGCAGCTTCTGCTATGGGTAATTTTAGGCATTCCAGGTCCGTAAGATAACTTCATATGCAACACCTGGGTGACTGGGGGAGTCGTACTGAGGGCTTATTTCTCTCCTCCTTTCTCCTTTCTCTCTCTTGGGTTTTTTCGTTTTGCTGGCCACCTCTTGGTAATAAATATTGGTTTTTTTGAGCTTTCAACAGTGTTTTGGTTTCAATCTCGGCATCCTTTCGAACTCTCCCTATTACAATGGTACCAGCTTGTTTCTGTGGTATCTGAGAACAGCCAGGCTAATATTGCTTCAGAGACCTTGGCCTCTACAGTAGTGCACCTGAAATATTAAGACTCTGATCCTTTGGCTGATGGAAAATTTTGAATCCACGTTTAATTCTTTTAAGTCTGGAGACACATATATATACTGTTGCATCTTCATCGTTTAAATTTTTCTTTCATGCATTACTGCAGACAAAATTGGATTGCTGCTTACATTCATCCAGTGAAAATTTGTTTTTGAATGCCTAACAGAAAGAGACTTTATTTCCTGCACCAACATATTCTTTGCTTGCTTGCTTGCTTGGCCACTTCTACATGGCGTACGATCAAATCTTTGAGATCATTTCACAGGTGCTTTGATATGATGCCTAAATTTACACTAATAGAAAAGAACTGTCATGGTTTAACCCCACCCCTTGGCTACTGTTTCTCTCCCACACTCACACACAGCAGCAGACACAGCAGCAGACAGACTGCCAACAACTTCCGACGGTTGTGTATATCTGATTTTTCACAAGAGCAAACAAAACGAGCAGTGATTGGTCCTCCAGGGGAGACTACCCTGGGACCCAATCACCTCTAGGCCCCCCGACTCCCGGGCAGGCAATTTCAAACCAAGACAGATGGGTAGCCTCTCACCAAGAGAATGAAACCCCAACTAGCTGCTGGAATAACAAAGCAGATGAACTGGTCAGACTAGCCCCACTAGATGTAAAAACTCCAGCAGAAAACTGGGACCAATTATTAGAGTGGTTGCACTCAAAATGGCAGCATACAGGGGCACAAGATCTATATAAAGAAGCAGTAAGCAGAGGATGTCCACTAACTCGTGAGATGTGTCATACCTCTATATCTTCATGTGAACAGTGTTGAGTCCGACTGGAGCATCATCCCCTAGAACAACCTCCTTTGCACATAAGAGACAGGAAGAGACTGTGGGACAAGTGGCAGGTGGACTATATTGGACCTTTACGGAAATCCAAGGGAAAGCAATATATTTTGGTAGGAGTGGAGGTTAGATCAGGACTGGCACAAGCAGAGGCTTTCCCATGAGCAACTGGGGGCAAACATGGTGGAAGCTCTTAAAGCATGGTTCAGTTTCTTCCCAAAACCTGTGTCAATTCAATCAGGCAACAGGCCACATTTCACAGCTACCATAGTCCAAGATTGGGCCAAAGAAGGAGTTCAGTGGGTATTCTGTACACCTGTGGCTGTTTACTTTGGCTGAATGCCAGGTGTCCACCAAGCCTGCACAGATTCCTCCCCCTCCCACCCCCCAAAGGGGAGACAAAAGAAAAAAAAAGTGAAAAACCCAGGCTTACCAAGGAAGAAAGTTTATATTTACACGGAGGAAAAAAAGAAGAGACTAATAACGCTACAAACACACAGGCAAAGGAAACTAACAGTAAAAAATTCTACCTCCCCCACGGAGCGGCATCTCAGATAGGGGCAGTTGTCTATCGGACCATCCCAGAAGGAGAAGAAGAGTCGAGTTAATTCTCCCTTCCCTCTTATAGTTGGACTGATGTAACATGGTGTCTCAGTCTGAAGAGACTGGAAGGTTTGCTAAAGAGAATGAGTTATGGGACAAAACAAAACTCCTCTCTCTCTCTGCAATTGTGGGTTTAAAATTTACGGGGCTTTACTCGAGGAAAGAGTGGAAAAACAGAGGAGATAACAACCCTTTATTAAAAGATATATGTAAGTTAGCAAAACAGTTAAAAACAACAGTAACAGAACACAACAAGACTATGCGGTAGTCCTAGAAAAAAACAAAATCTGGCAAATACTTCTCTGTCCTATTAGCGCAGTCCTAATCGTGGCCTGCAGGGGGCACTGTTGGATCGCAGAGGCGCAGAGCCTGCAGTTCGCTGGTGTGGTCGGTAGGGGGCGCTGTTGGATCGCAGAGGCGCAGAGCCTGCAGTTCGCTGGTGTGGTCAGTAGGGGGCGCTGCCGGGTCGCTGAAAGTGCAGGGCCTGCAGTTCGCTGGTGTGGTCAGTAGGGGGCGCTGCCAGGTCGCGGCAGCCTCCACGGGGAAGAAAGGGGCCTGGGGCCGGTCCCAGGTCACGGGAGTAGCCGAAAGGAGAATGGGAGAACTCACTGTGGTTTTCCAGGTGGTAGCGTCGCAAGAAGCTCCTCAAGCTGAGCCAAAGGTCAGCAGTCCGGGCCAGCCAGGGCAGGCAGCCAGGCAGCAAACCTCCAGGCCTTCTCTCCAGCCAAAGCCCTGCACCCAGACCCTGCCTCCGTCCTCCCCAGAGCGTCCCGCAACACTGCCCCTCTCCCCTCCAAGCAGAGCCAGCTTCTCCAAATCGCCCATTAGCCAGGAATGCAGCCAGGCTGGCTAAATCTAATGTTATGCTAATCGCCTTCTCCCCCTTCCCTGTTTCGTGCTCCTGTTTCTCTTACAGAGGGGGCAGGGAAGGAAAAAATTCCCCTCAGATTATAAACTATAACACATGGTATGGAATATCCTGTTCCTCCCTGGAAAAGGAAGTGTTATTTAACTACACAAACCCATTACAATCTCCACCCCTTATTCCATACCATTTTACATCACACCCATATCCCATTATTCACCTATATCCCATGCTTGTACAGGTCTTGTCTTCTATGGTGGTCTCATCGTTGAGCACCAGCATCAACTTAGTTCAGGTCTTCCTCGTCTGGTGACTTTTCCTGCAACATACAACTCAGAATACAAATTAGATTTTCCCAAGGTTAAATCTCCTTGAGGCACACACTGGGTTTCCCCATCTTCTCTCATTATCCACCAAGTGTATCCAGGTCCTTGAGCAAAGAGAATCCCACGAATGGGTTTGCCTTTGCTCAAGGGAGGGTTAACCCAAACTGCTTTACCTAACATACCTCTCAAGTGAATTACTGGGACTTTGTCTCCATCCACAGTGTGAAGGGGCTTTGTTTGGGCAGGGCCTGCTCGACTGACAGAGCCTCTAGTGTTGACTAGCCAAGTAGCCTTTGCTAGATGCTGATCCCAGTTTTTGAAAGTCCCCCCACCCAATGCTTTCAAAGTAGTTTTCAGCAATCTGTTGCATCACTCAACTTTTCGAGCAGCTGGTGCATGATATGGGATATGATATACCCATTCAACGCCGTGTTACCTTGCCCAAGCAGTAACTAAACTGTTTTTGAAATGAGTCCCATTGTCTGACTCAATGCACTCTCTGGTGCCATGTCACCACAGGACTTGCTTTTCAAGACCTGGAATGGTATTTCGGGCAGTTGCATGAGGCACTGGATAAGTCTCTAACCATCCAGTGGTTGCTTCCACCATGGTGAGCATATAGTGTTTACCTTGGCGGGTCTGTGGCAGTGTGATATAGTCAACCTGCCAGGCCTCCCCATATCTATACTTATCCCAACGTCCACCATACCATAGGGGCTTCACTGTCTTTGCTTGTTTAATGGCAGCGCATGTCTCACAATCATGGGTAACTTGGGAAATAGCGTCCATAGTTAGATCCACCCCTTGGTCTCGTGCCCATCTATAGGTGGCATCTCTACCCTGATGGCCTGAAGCATCATGTGCCCATCGAGCTAAGAACAACTCTCCCTTGTGCTGCCAATCTAGATCTACCTTAGACACCTTGACTTGTGCAGCTCGGTCTGCTTGTTTGTTGTTTTGATGTTCTTCATTAGCTCAATTTTTGGGTACATGGGCATCTACATGGCAGACTCTCACAGTCAACTTCTCAACCCGAGCAGCAATGTCTTGCCATAAATCAGCAGCCCAGAGAGGTTTTCCTCCATGCTTCCAATTAATCTTTTTCCACCGATCCAGTCAGCCCCACAGAGCATTGGCTATCATCCATGAGTCAGTGTAGAGGTAAAGCCTTGGCCATTTCTCTCATTCAGCAATATCCAGGGCCAATTGAACGGCTTTGAGTTCTGCAAGTTGACTCGATTCACCTTCTCCTTCAGTAGCTTCTGCCACTTGCCGTGTGGGACTCCAGACAGCTGCTTTCCACTTCCGGTTCTTCCCTACAATATGACAAGAACCATCAGCGAAGAGGGCATAACGTGTTTCTTCTTCGGATAACTGATTGTATGGTGGAGCTTCTTCAGCCTGATTCACTTGTTCTTTTTCCTCCTCATCGACCAGACTGAAGTTTCCACCTTCAGGCCAATTTGTTATGATTTCTAAGATTCCAGGGCGATTCAAGTTTCTGATTCTGGCACGTTGTGTAATCGAAGCAATCCATTTGCTCCATGTAGCATCAGTGGTATGATGGGTAGGGGGCACCTTTCCTTTGAACATCCAACTCAGCACCAGTAGTCGGCGTGCCAGGAAGAGCTATGTTTCTGTGCCAATCACCTCTGAGGCTGCTTGTATTCCTTCATAAACTGCTAGGATTTCCTTCTCCATGGCGGTGTAGTTGGCTTCAGATCCTCTGTAGCTTGGGCTCCAGAAACCGAGTGGTCGGCCTCGGGTCTCACCAGGTACTTTGCCAGAGGCTCCAGGAGAGACCATTATCCCCGGTTGCAGAATAAAGTACATTTTTCACATTTGGTTCTGTCCTGACTGGTCCAAGTGCCACGGCATGTGCAATTTCCTACTTAATCTGTTTAAAGGCTTGCTGTTGTTCAGGACCCCATTGGAAATCATTCTTCTTACAGGTCACTAAGTAAAGAGGACTCACAATTTGACTGTATTCAGGAATGTGCATTCTCCAAAAACCTATGGCCCCCAGGAACATTTGTGTTTCCTTCTTGTTAGCTGGTGGAACCATCACTATGATCTTGTTGATGACTTCTGTTGGAATCTGATGACGTCCATCTTGCCATTTCACCCCTAGGAATTGGATCTCTTTGGCAGGTCCCTTGACCTTTCTCTTTTTGATCGTGAAACCGGCTTTGAGGAGAATCTGGATAATTTCCTTTCCTTTTTCAAAAACTTCCTCTGCTGTGACCCCCCCATGCAATAATGTCATCAATATATTGTATGTGTTCTGGAGCCTTACCCTTCTCTAGTGTAGCCTGAATCAGTCCATGGCAAATGGTGGGACTGTGTTTCCACCCCTGGGGCAGTCAGTTCCAGGTGTACTGCATGCCCCTCCACGTGAAAGCAAACTGCGACCTGCACTCTGCTGCGAAGGGGATGGAGAAGAACACATTTGCAATATCAATGGTGGCGTACCACTTTGCTACCTTGGACTCCAGTATCGGCGGAGGGGATTAGAGACAAATTGTGCACAGACCAATGTGATCGACAAAATGTCCCATTTATTATTTAAATGAGTTAACTTTTATACAGTTTAGTTTGTTCCGGGTACATGCTTACAACAAGGTGATTGGATAGCTCAGTCTGTGCATGCGTCTCATGCATTCAGTTCATTGGTTTTGGTGCTCTGTCCACGCGGCCTGAGATCATGCTTGGCATGCAAAGTCCCTTCTATTGATCCGTCTTTAGGGGTTTTCCGAGATTCTGCAGGTGTCTCTTTATCTCCAGTTTCTCAAGACTTTCTACTAGAAACATACTATTTTCTCATACCTTATAACTATAAACACACAGCTAACGAGTATAAACATTGCATAGTTTCACACAGCTTGCAGCTTCTAAAGTCATGTCAAACAAGGCCTACAAAATGCAGGAGAAATTGTTCACACGCAATCTTTGTTCTTCCAACACTCCAGTTCGTACTGGAGCTCCAACATGTCTGGTACAGCGGCACTCAACGGTGGGGTGACTTCATTTAGTCCACAGTCAGTCTCCATCCTCCATCAGACTTACGTACAGGCCAGATGGGGCAATTGAAAGGTGAGTGGGTCTTACGGACCACCCCTTGGCTCTCCAGCTCTCGCATCATTTTATGGATGGGGATCACAGCATCTCGGTTTGTTCGGTACTGTCTTCTATGCACTATTGTAGTGGCCATTGGCACTTGATCTTTGACTTGTAATGATCCCACAATGGAAGGATCTTCTGAGAGGCCAGGCAGGGTAGATAATTGTTTAAATTTCTCTGTAGCCACTGTGGCTACACCAAAAGCCCATCGATACCCCTTTGGGTCTTTGAAGTATCCTCTCCTGAGGTAGTTGATGCCAAGGATGCAAGGGGCCTCTGGACCAGTCACAGTGGGGTGCTTTTCCCATTTGTCTCCCGTTAAACTGACTTCAGCCTCTAGCACTGATTATTCTTGATGTTCCCCTGTCACTGCAGAAATCCAAATGGGCTCTGTGCTTTTATGCTCTGATGGCATCAAGGTGCACTGTGCACCAGTGTCTAAACCTTTGTATCTCTGCAGATCCGATGTGCCAGGCCATCGAACCCACACAGTCCAGTAAACCCTATCGTCCCTTTCCTTCTCCTGGCCAAAGGCAGGGCCTCTCTATTGTTCTTGGTCAGAGTATTCACTATCTGATCCTTGCATTGCCCAGCCTGAGGTCCCCTCACCAGGATCACAGGAATTGACCTTGGTCTTTCTGCATCTCAAAGGTCGCTGATCTCTTTCTGGGGCCTCTGCATCAACTACATGGACGGCCTTCTTACTAGGTTTTTTCCTTTTTAATTCTTGTACCTGGGCTTCAAGTTTATAGGTAGGTTCACCATCCCACTTCTTCATGTCTTCCCCCTGGTCACGCAGAAAGAACCATAGTTCATCACATGGGACTTCCTTTCCTTTTGAGTAGGGCAGGAGGAGACCGAGACTGCTTTCTTAGGCTGTCTCTGTGGCAGTTCTCACATTTGGGGCATTCGTAAGGCCTCTCCATCTTCTCCCCAGTGTGGGTGCGTTGGTGTCAGAGATCAGAGCTTTCTCCAAAATCTAACTTGCTGGCCCGGGAGAGTGAGGAGGTTTCCATATGTTCTGCTATACTCTGTATCCAGGCACACATCGTATCCACACTTGGTTCAGTCATCCTTGGATGATACAGTGTTACCAGGCAGTTAACGTATGATACAGGGGCACCTTTAATTACTTTTCTCCACATGGGTAGCGTGGAAGGGACACTCTCTGGATCTAGGAAGGGGTGATTGCCTGGGTCACAATAAATGATTTCCAGCATGGCCAATTCCCGTAGGTACTGGATGCCTTCCTCTGCAGTAGTCCACCTTCTTGGAGAGCTCATTAGATCTTCCTTGAACGGGTACCTTTCTCTCACAGCGTAGAGGAGCCGGAGCCAAAGACTGCTAATAAATCTCTCCCTTCCAATTTCCTGTTCAATTTCACCATCTCTGGCAATAGATCCTAGTTGCTGTGCTTCACGACCTTCTAACAGGTGACTTCTAGCCCCATTGTCCCAGCATCGTAGCAACCAGGTAAGAATTCATTCACCAAGCTGACGGGTATAATCTCTGCAAATCCCGAAGTTCTGATGGGGTCAGGGACCAGGTAACTTCACTTTCCTGTCTGACTTCTCTGATTGATTGACCTTCCTCTAGTGAGGAACTGGCTCTTTGTGAACTGACTCTTTGCCTTGCCTCCTGTTCTTCTCCTGTTGTTACTTCCATTAGTCTGTCCCCTTCCTCCCTTACTAATCGTGGAGGTAGGCCTATAGGTCCTGAAGATCTCCTTACCCATGTCTTCCTTTGCACTACAGGGGCAATAGTGACTTCAGATGTTGTGGTTTGGGTCCCTGTCTCAGTCATAGTCTTTTTAGAGTATTGAACAGCAGCTTGGTAGGTAAAGGCCAGGCCCCAGTACAGGGTGAGAAGTTGCTGGTTTTGATCAGGGTAGGCAAGGCAGCCTTCCATCAAATGACGTGTCAGTTTGTTGGGGTTGAATACTTGTTCTGGTGTGAAGTCCCAAGCAACAGGGGGTGTCAGACGCCCTAAGAACCTGCCTAAATTCATCCACATCCCTTGCCACCCAGGAACTGGCCCCTTTAGAGAACATCCCAGTAAATTCTCTCTCGAAGTTGGTTTTGTCCTGGCACAAGGCAACAAAAACAACACTACCTTCCCCACTCCCCATAATGTTTTAAGAGCATTGGTTATGAGCAGTAATATAGCCAGACAACTCAAGTAAGGATTAGTAAGGATCGCAGGTGCTTTCATTACCAGGCCCTCTATGTCAAAATTAAGAAGAGAAAAAAATTGATTTCTTTCCCTTCTGTGTCTTTTAAGGGATAAGTGCCACATCCTATCAAAACTGTTAGTAAAATTACAGGGATACACACAAGAATTGGGCAGATTGCCATGTTTTTGTTATATGTTCCCAGCTTAGCAAAACAAACAGATAAGTGAGGCAGTTGTTTTATAAACAATCTTCCCTTGGCAGTCTTCCCAGGTTTCAGCACCAGAATTTGTGGCTGTTTACTTTGGCTGAATGCCAGGTGTCCACCAAGCCTGTGCAGATTCCCCCCCCCCCCCCCCCCCAAAGGGGAGACAAAAGAAAAAAAAAGTGAAAAACCCAGGCTTACCAAGGAAGAAGTTTTATATTTACACGGAGGAAAAAAAGAAGAGACTAATAACGCTACAAACACACAGGCAAAGGAAACTAACAGTAAAAAGTTCTACCTCCCCCACAGACTGGCGTCTCGGACAGGTGCAGTTGTCTATTGGGCTATCCCGGAAGGAGAAGAAGAGTCGAGCTAATTCTCCCTTCCCTCTTATAGCTGGACTGATGTAACATGGTATGGAATATCCTGTTCCTCCCGGAAAAAGGAAGTGTTATTTAACTGCACAAACCCATTACAACACCTGCAAGCTAATGGCATAGTCGAGAGAACAAATGGCCTGATTAAGTGATTTTTAAATCCCCAAAATTCAAATTGGACTGGACGATTATGGGATGCTGTAAAAGGGGTGAATGACCAATGGGGAGTAAATGGATGTGTTAGACTTACAGCCTTTTACCCATAGCCTTCCTCTTTAATATCAGCAATATCAAAACCTGAAAATAACCAAGAGCCTTCCTGTTTCCCAAGACAGCCCATATTAGTGGAACTGCCTACTGTAGGAGCCGTCCCCATGGTACTCACTGCTCCCTTAAATATGTACACTTGGAGAGCAAAAGATGTTTATGGCAAAGAACATAAAATAAGTGCTCAGTGAATTACCCTTCCATTTTAATGTTGGCCCTAGAAGGGACCAAACAGATATTTTTTTTTTTTTACAGGTAACTGTTAAATGTGGAAAATATCTGGAACTGTGAATGGAAGACCTCTGGTTCTAATATCAAGCCTGTATTATAACTGTAGTTATAATATGTTGGTTGTGTTTGTGTGGTTATTTACCTTGTGCATATGGTCAGCAGAGCAGACCGTTAGAGGTGAGAATCATCGGAACCTCACCTGGGAACTAGTCAAAGGGTTCATGAAAATATGGAATCATACTGACCAAGGTATATGTGTTGCACTACCCAAGTCTGCTGAGCAAGATTTGCAATTTTTATGATACCATTGAATTTGTCCTGTATTTTCAATATTGCCAATGTGATCTCTCCAATGTCCCTATATATTGGATAAATAAAATGAAAGGAGTCTGGGTACACTGGAGAGGTACTCCTATGGTGCATGCCATTTACCAAACTTATGACCCTCCTTCTAATGCACCTCGTGAGTGGATGTTAAACTGTCAACCCTGTAAAACCACACGCCAAGGGATAAATGTGACCATCTTATCTCAAACTGAACCCCCTCATCTGGCCATTAGATGGAGTAAAGGTGAACTTAGACCTGAGACTATAACCTTTGAGGAATATAATGGTATTCAACCATGCATTTTTAATCCATGGGATCCACTATTTGACCCATTATACACACCAGACTAATACGAACGTAATTATGCCACAATTTTTAACCCCCCTTGGCGTGTGCAACTTCCTAATGTAACAAATGTAGTTCCGATTAACCAATTTGCCCCAGACACGTCTCTACTTTCACTAAAGTGTCCAAGGGATGCCACTATTGCAGCGTTCCATCTTCAGAGGCAACAAAAAGACCAGAATGGGCAATTAAAGGGGTCAGCATTCCAAATTATTATACCACCAGACAAACCATCTTGTTTCTTGAAAACTTTTTTACCCCTATGTTACCTTAAAAAGACATCATTTTATATTAGAAGACATTACCTGGCAATTAAGTTTATTGAGTAATTGGACACAACACACATTTGGAAAACTAAACACTCAAGTCCAGCAAACTACTAAAATGACCTTAAAAATAGGTTAGCCATAGATATATTATTAAAAGAACAAGGAGTATGTGGGATGTTAAATTTATCTGAAACTGAATGCCGTGTAACCATTCATAATGCTTCATCCTCCATTGAGGAGGCACGAGCTAAGATGAAAGAAATAAGTGACCACACTACAGATTTGTTTTATGCCATGTGACCATGAGAATTGTTTGATGGATCATGGGTCGCTACCATCCTAGAGTCTTTAGGGCTCACAGGATGGGGAAAACGCTTGGCACAAATTGGAATAACAATTGTCATTGGATTTA
Source organism: Neopelma chrysocephalum (assembly GCF_003984885.1). Taxonomy (NCBI): domain Eukaryota; kingdom Metazoa; phylum Chordata; class Aves; order Passeriformes; family Pipridae; genus Neopelma; species Neopelma chrysocephalum. The sequence continues at coordinate 430,997 of NW_020925453.1, read as the reverse complement.
TGTTCTTATTTGTTGGCATTGGCCTAGTTAAATGCATGATAAGGCGCTAGCTTATCTCCCTTTCCACCTCTGTTTGCTATACTCATATCACCATCACAGAAGAAGACTACATTAATATTCCCCAAGGCAATGTCAAATCATGAGGTGGAATGTAAAGAACTGAGAGAAGCAGAGCATGCTTCATCATTGCCTTCTGTTTGTCTTTGTTCAAACTGCAAGAAGCGAATTGTTTTGACTGTATCAGCAGCACCTGCATGCAGTGCATGTTAAATGTGTTGTTCCTATGTTGTTACCACCTGCTGTAAGGCATTGCCACCTCCGACCCGATATAAGCAAGTGCCTAAGACGTGCCCGAGGGGTGATATTGAAGACATGCCTTGGGATCGGGAGGAGGCACACCACGGGGAAGATTGAAGGCAAGAAACTCTGCCCCCCCCAGGAGCCGCAGGAACACGCTGCGGGACTTCCCCACACTTGCAGAGTGGCTGGAGGAATTAACCATTCCAGCGAACCGGGGCCTGCACCACGCAGACTAAGGCAGGAAACCCTGCTCCCACACACACACTGCTGCCTGGCACATGCCATGGACACACACGCCAGTGTCCGCACAGGAGTCGAGCCCCGGCACTGCCCATGGAGTACTGCGACCAGTCTGGCTGGACCCAGGACGCACAGCGGGTGTTGCGAGCTCCACTCACGCTGAAGAAACAAAAGACCAGAGATCTCCCCCCATCACCAAGGACAAGATCCAGCGCTTAGTTCATGGTGGTGGTAAACTCTTTCCTGTGAAATAAAGACAAGACAAAATAAAATAAAAATTTAGCCATGTTAGCATGAAGTGTGACTCTGCAAAATTTTAACTGCTTGCAAATAGGTTTCTGCCCAAATTGTGGGCAGTTAAGATAAAGGCGAACTAGCTTGCATAGACAAATAAGAGAAGGGACTGACAGGGAAAGCAGGAAAGGAAAGGCTTTTAGCACATAGCATTGCAAGGGAGACAGGAGAGGTGTGGGGGAAAAACAACTGCTTGAAATGATAAAGGTTTATGTAACTACTCTATAGTAATAAAAATAGGGGATAGGTAACCGAATGTCTATTTAGATAAGGCAGACTTCGTACCAATTCTCAAAGAGTGTATATGATAGATAAATTTTGAAACTTACTCCTTCCAAATGTATAAAAGCTGTTGTGTTTCTTTTCTCAGTGGACATGTATGGGGGGGGGGACAAAACCCCCCTGCATCTCCCCAGCCATAATAAAAGGTGTGCTTTATATATACTGTTTAAGGATTTCTTTGAATCACCTATGCTTCTAATAATTATTCTTATCTTTTCCCACTTTTCTCTATTTTTCCTTCTCTCTTTCTCTGCCTGTCCTATAGTTAATAAAGTTGAATTATCATTTTGGATATCAACATTTGACCTCGTTTCTGTCTTAATCTTGCTTTCAGGTATATTTGAAATTAAATTCCTTTTCGCATCTACAGACAGAGGCACACAAGGTAGACAGCTGTGTAACTTCCTCCATCTCCAAGGCAGCTATACCAAAAGCCCACTAGTACCCTTTTGGATCCTTGAAAAACCCTCTTGTCTATGCCAAGTGATGCCTGCTCAGCTGGTGCTAAGAAAAAAACTCTGAAGCAGTTAATTGAGGGTGAGATAAGGAAAGGGTTTTATTGTGCCAAGGCAATAGATGTTACACGATGCACACAGGCTGTGCCTGAGATGTTACATTTTATAACAATATCTGTCCAATCCCAAGTGTGTCCACCCTGTACCCTTTGCTCTGGTCCACCCCCCATCCCGCCCCCTGGGAATTGGGGCTGGGGGTTTTTGAGACCCTCTCTTCATCAATCTTCATCTTCTTCGGGGCACAGAGGGTACACAGTTACCCAGTTCTTGACTCTGTTCTGCGGTTTAGGCCAAGATACAAGCATTCTCCAAACAGAACAGGCCTTGCCTTGACAAGAGACTAAACATTTCTACTGGATTCGGGGATAGGGTTGATATAGGGAACATGGAATGGGGTAAGAGGGTTAAGGAATGTGTAAACTAAGGGGTGCTACAGGGTAGAGGGATAAGGGCTGCTGCTTTTAAAATCTACTTCTTCTACTTATAAAACTTATAAGGCTTACAAATATTAGAAAAATAAAAAACCATTAGGGGCTTAAGGCATCACAAGGATGCACAGAGCCTCTGGGTCAGTCACAAGGGGGTGCTTTTGCCACTCATTCCCACTCAGACTGATTTCAGCCTTCAATACAGTCAACTGGCAGCTGATCACTAGTGGTGTTCCCAAAGGCTCAGTATTGAGGCCAGCCCTGTTTAATATCTTTATTGATGATCTGGACGAGGGGATCAAGTGCACCCTCAGTAAGTTCGCGGAAGATTCTAAGTTGGGCAGCAGTGTTGATCTGCTGGAGGGTAGGAAGGCTCTGCAGAGGGAACTGGACAGGATGGATCAATGGGCCTAGGCCAACGGTATGAGGTTCAATAAGGCCAAGTGCAGAGTCCTGCACTTCGATCACAAAACCCCATGCAGTGCTACAGGCTTGGGGAAGAGTGGCTGCAGAGCTGCCCAGGGGAAAAGGACCTAGGGGTGCTGGTCAACAACCAGCTGAACATGAGCCAGCAGTGTGCCCAGGTGGCCAAGAAGGCCAATAGCATCCTGGCTTGTATTGAAAAAAGCATGGCCAATGGGACCGTGGAATTGATCGTCCTTCTGTACTCGGCACTGGTGAGGCCACACCTTGAGTAGTGCATTCAGTTCTGGGCCCTTCACTTAATGAAAGACATTGAGGTGCTGGAGTGAATCCAGAGAAGCGCAGTGAAGCTGGTGAAGGGTCTAGAGAGTAAGTCATATGAGGAATGACTGAGGGAGCTGGGGTTGTTTAGCCTGGAGAAAAAGAGGCTCAGGGGAGACCTTATTGCTCTCTACAACTACCTGAAAGGAGGTTGTAGCCAGGTGGGGGTTGGTCTCTTCTCCCAGGCAACTAGCAACAGGACAAGAGGAAATGACCTCAAGCTACACCAGGGGAGGTTCAGGTTGAACATCAGGAAGAACTTTTTCATGGAAAGTGTTGTCAAGCATTTGAATGGACTGTCCAAGGAGGTGGTGGAGTCACTATCACTGGAGGTGTTCAAGAAATGACTGAACGTAGAACTTTGTGTTATGGTCTAATTGACAATGTGGTGATCGGTCAAAGGTTGGACTAGATGATTTTGGAGGTCTTTTCCAACCTAAATGATTCTATAACTCTATTCTAACTGTTGGGATCCCCCTGTCACTCCAGAAATACAGATGGGTTCTATCCCTGCATAGCTTGATGGTACACCAAGCACCAGTATCTACTAGAACCCTATATTCCTATGGGTCCAACATGCCAGGCCATCAGATCCACATTGTGAGTCCACCTGTGTCAGGGGAAGTTTAGTTTGGATATTAGGAAAAGGTTCTTCACGCAGAGGGTGGTTGAGCACTGGAACGGGCTTCCCAGGGAAGTGATCATGGCACCAAGTCTGTCTGAGTTCAAGGAGCATTTGGACAATGCTCTCAGGCACATGGTGTGATTCTTGGGGTTGTCTTGTGCAGGGCCAGTAGTTGGACTCGATGATCTTTGTGGGTCCCTTCCAACTCAGGATATTCTAGGATTCACACAGTCCAGTAAACCTGGCTGTCCCTCTCCTCTACCTGGCTGGAGGCAGGACCCCTCTAATACTGATCACAGGATTCTCCACTTCTTGTAGAAATGGATTAAAATTTCCTTCCATAGAATCAAAAGCAAAATCAACCCTTCCACTCTGCCTGGAAAACTGTCCACTGGAGACTGGAGCAGCAATTTTCCCAGAAAAAAAACCCATTTGTGTTTATTTTTACCTGAAATTCACATACCCATTCCTCTAGGTACAGTTTTCAGTCCCACTTCCTCATGTCTTCTTTGCGGTCCCACAGGTAAACAACAGGGTACCCTGTGGTGTGTACCTTCTACACCCTCTCTCTTGAGCAAAAGGATGCCTGCCATCAATCACTGAGATACAGGTGGTGAGTAGGACATATCAGTGGGGGCCCAAAAACTAAATGATCCCAGTATGGGGTAAAAACTGGAATATTTTATTGAACACGCACCTCGCAATATAAGGGTCTTGGGGGCAGGACATGTTAATGAGGAGGACGAGCTATGTTAATTAGGGAATTACACAAGCTTTAACTACCGTTGCCCAATGGGTTAAATATTTCTCTCAACCAAGATTACATAGGGGGAAAGGGATTAAAGGGGTTTAGACATGGTCTGATACAATTATCTCAAGAGTCCTTTCTGATTTCTGCTGGAGCCAGGCTTAATCCATAAGGCAGAACTTGTACAGGTCTTGCGAGAAGGGTCCAGCTCCTTCAGATCATGAGATTTTTGTCACCCCTTGTTGCCCAAGGTTTATAGTTCAAATTGATCAGATTCTTTTTTGCTGACAGCTGGGTCTGGGCCCCTTCTTCTCCAGCTTTTTTATTTTGTAACTGAAAAAGAAAAGCTCGGGAAAAACTTTGATTGATCATTCGCTGAATACAAGAAAGTAAACAAGGAGCACATAACAAAATACAAAGGAACACAAAAATTCCGAGAAATGCTACAATAAGTATTTTCTTAAACCCTGCACCAATATTAAAGGCATCTAACCAATCAAACAGACTACTAATTTTGCTTTCATTATTTTCCCTTAGCTGATTGGCTAAGGTTTTCAACTTATCAATACTCTTGTGAATTGATTCTGAGTGGTCACTCAAATTCATGCAACACAACCCTTCAAAATCTTTGCAGCCATGACCATGAGCTAGTAACAAAAAATCTATGGCTGCTCTATTTTGCAGGGTGGCTTGTCTCACAGAACTAATGTCTGTAAGCAAGTCCTCTAGGGTGGAGCTGGTGGCATTGGCTTCCTTTGCTAGCCAACATCCCATCTTGTCAAGCACTCCCAATGCGTAACCAGCTCCTATATCTGGAATTAAAAAACTACTAAAAAATCTCTGTGTGTGGTTCCAAAATACAATTCCAGAATCACAATCTGTCTTAAACCCATGTGTATTAAAATCTTGTTTGTTAAAGGAGTGTTTAAGACATTTACTGGGTGAAAAACTCTTAGAAGGCAAGGGGTTTTTTACTGGATTAAACAGAGCAAGCTTGCCAAAAGTACAGGGTCCTCCTTCTGCTTTGCTAGGAATGCCTTTCCACACTCTCTCCCCACAAATTAGGAACAGATCATCTGGCAGTCCAATTGGAAAGGTTTTAGATTTGATGTTAACTGCATTCAAGCGATGTTTGCACCAAAAACTGTCATTGTGGTATGCTCCCATGGGAGATACATCTAAATTCGATGGATCATGTGTGTGTGGATTTTCAGGGTAAAAATAGAAACACAGGGGGCAGTTAAGCTGCCCATGACATCTAATTCTTGAGGTTCTACAGTTAAATTTGTAAAATAATTTCGATATGGCTTTTTGGGCTGGCCACGATCTGTGCTATGTTTCTCGTGGCAGTCATCTATAGGTACATTATGAATTTCTGGGTGTGAGCATGAGGGTTGGTGCTTTTTCAAAAAAGCATCCCATTCTTCACTGGAGAGTGGGATTCCTACCAGACAGGTCTGAAATGGATTCATCAGGGTGGCAACTGACAGACACAGGGTGTCAGTTACAGTGGCTTTTGCTAAGGTAGTCCAAACATTTTTTCTGCTGGAAGTTAGCCATTTGGGTGGGACTGGAGCAGGAGGAGGCATTCTTGCAGGCATTTCGGTGGTCATGAGGACGACGCAAGAGATGGTCATATACAACGTGAGGGGATCCATCTCGGTCCACGATCTGTTAAAACACAACCATACCCTTTTCCCCATGTTATCAAAGGACAGGGACCTTGCCACTGGCCTGTAAATGGATCTTTAAACATTACTTTGGGTTTTGAATTTTCAGGCATGTGTGCAGGTATAAAGTGTCACGGTACTGGGGTGGAATTTTCTGTCATTCTGTTTAAAAACTTAAGTATGTACAGAGCTTTATTCAAACAATCTTGTATTCCCCCCTCTTTGCTTTTTTAGCATTTCTTTGAGACTGCAGTGAGCACGCTCTATGATTGCTTGACCTGTTGGGGAGTGAGGGATTCCTGTTATATGTTCAACTCCCCATATCCTCTCTGAGTTGCTGGAACTTCTGGTCAGTTTACTGGATAATTTCTCCACAGCCAAGACAAAAGAGGAAGAGGTACCATCTTCATATTCACAGAGGTGGCGAATGGTTTCATCCACTGTTGGTGGCCCATTGTCTTTTCAAATTAATGTTCTCAATGGGTTGGTGTACACCGCTGGTGTGCTCTGTACAAATTTCCGCCACGTGGGTTGTAGGCATATGTAAAGTAAGATACGCTGGTATCCCCAGAAATGCCAAGACAGTGGAAAGAATTCAAAAGTTTATTTAGAAGGCCAGAACACGAGAAACTTACAAATACCTCACAGTGCTATTGAAGCACTGGGCCCCAGGGAGAAAAGGCAAGTTCCCATCCTCTCCTGGGCCTTTAGTATCCTCTGTCTTTCTCCCCCGCCTTCCCAAGGCCTCTGTACATGTCTGTTAGGGTTATCTCTGCGGCATAGCAGAGAGAGATATAACACAGTTCTCTCTGGAACCCCCTCTGGACTGCAGAAGGGGAAAAAAAACATCTAACCCTCTTGAGAAGGCACTTTGCAGGCTTCCTAAGTGAAAATGAGTTTCTAGCTTTCCCATTACAAATTCTTCCAAAAGCACAACTATTCCTACAGCATAGGACTTTGCCTGGATCTGTGTGTAACTGCATGTTATTCAGATCATAATAAATCATCTCATGCACAGCCAATTCCCTCAGGTTTTGGATACCTTTCTCTACTGCAGTCCATTTGCCTAGGCAGTATATAACAACTTCCTTGTAGGGATACCTTTCCCTCACGCTTGACAGGAGTCATCTCCAGAAGGTAAGGGCTTGTGTAGTTTTTCCAATCACCTTTTCAGTGCCTGCTTCCTTAGCAAGTGATCCCAGCTGCTTGGTTTCTCTACCCTCTAATTCCAAACTGTTAGCCCAATTATCCCAGCATCAGCACAGCCAGGTGGTAATGCACTCACCTGGATGACAGCTGAAATGTTTTCGTATCTCCCACAGCTCGCTCAAGGATAGTCATTGAGTGGTGGTTACCTCTTGTTCTGTCTCTTCCTTCTGTTCCTGTGATGGCCCTGCTTCACCCTCCTTATCCTCCTTTACTAAACTAGATGGCTTTCACGTGCATTTCTTCTTGTGTATAGGGGCGACTGATACCGACGCAGGTTGGTTTTCTGGTTCAGTTGCAGGGCCTGTCGCAGGGGCTGGAGTAGCCACAGGGCTTGTTGTCTTGTCGTATCTAGAGAACCCTTGAGGATACTGAGCAGTGCTGAACATGGCTCAGGAGGCCTGGGCCAGGCCCCAGCACATTGCAGTGATTTGTGTCTCTAGAATTGCCAGGGTGACAGAATACTTTTTACAAATATTTCACTAGTTTTTCCAGATTCTGCATTTGTTCAGGGGTGAAGTTCCAAATTATTGGAGGCACCCATTGTCCTAGATACTTGGTACTCCAGAAGCTAAGGACTTCTGTCCCTCTTCCAATCACTTTGTCAATGCCCCCTTTCCTAAAAAGTGATCCCAGCTGCTTGGTTTCCCTACCTAATTCCAAACTGCTGGCCCCATTATCCCAATCAAGTGGTTACCTCTTCTTCTGCCTCTTTATGTTTTTGTGATGGCCCCACTTCATCCTCCTTTACTAAACAAGCTGTCTTTCATGTCCATTTCTTTTGGTGTATAGGGGCAACTGATACAGACATGGATTTGTCCTCTGCATCACCCATTGCCAGTGTCTGAGTAGCCACAGTGTTTGTTGTAGGGGTTGGAGTAGCCACAGTGCCTGTTGTGGGGGCTCTCCTCAAATAATTTAGCTTTCAAGACAGGATGCTAGTCAACATAATAACTTTAGGAAAAAAAAAAGCTATGACTCACTCTGCTTCTCTGGCAAACTCAACTGAGAATTTTTTATTTCCCTAGTGCTTCCTCTAATTTGGAGCAGGACAACAATATCACAGATGGGCCAATGCATATTGTCTACTGATCTTATTTTTGATGCAAGTATTTCAGAATAGCTATAGTAAGAAACCTTCAAGAGCACTGCAGGCATTGCCAATACTTTAGTAGGACAGGCCAACATGAGCATAAAACACCATGTCTCAGCACAATCAGTGAACTTCAGTTATAAAATTACAGAATTACCCCAAACAACTAATTTAGACCACACTTTCATCTCCAGGTCTCATCACAGATGCTGCACTTTTGCAACCAACCACAAGTGCAAACTTCTGATGCATGGCATGCTGTGAGGCGCTCTTGATAATTGGTCTTTGAAATGCTTTGGTTTAATCTCTAGTCAGAATGAAGTCATACAACTGAACAAGCTGCTGAAGCACCACATCCTTTCCTGTAACCATGCAGAAAACTGCTTTAGGGAACAGGAAAAACAGAAGCAAATCCTCTGAACATATAATTTCCCTGTAAGAGGATTTGTTGCCTTGTTGGACCTCCATACTTAAAAACCCTCTGGCAGCTTGGGGGCAGAGGTCCTGAAAAGATGCACTAGCTACAGACTAGTGGAGAATGGTCAGGGAAGCTGGTGTGTGGGGCTTTAGAGGTCAATGAGCCCCACCGAGGTGACGAGCTGACAGGGATTTTTAACAGCAGGGCTAGAGCTGCGGCATACAAACTCAGCGCTGCCTCAGAAGCTGCCCGAAGCAGAGGCTGCTGCCCCTGGGAGCCACAGTCCAAATACGACAGGAGTGGCAGATTTCACCCTGAATGGTCTGCTTCCGCTAGGCGGTCACCGGTCAGCTGACCTCAAGGGAAATCAGATGGTGGCAACCCCGCTTCCTTTTCCTCCTGCGGAGCCGCCCGACCCTTGTCCCAACCCCACTCCCCTTACGGTCGCAACCATGCACATATCCTCCCCAGCATGCAGCGCGCGGCATCAGGATGGCCGAGTTGTACATCTGAGGAAAGGAGTGGGGCATCGCCCTTCTCCCCGCCCACCACGGGACAGAGAGAAAGGAGGGTGCGATATCACGAGCGTAACCAGCGGAGAAGAGGCCACAGCCGAAGAAACCAGGGCGACAGCCAATGGGGAAAGCGCCCCGCGGGGTGGGAAGGTGGGGCTTCGGGAGGCCGCAGGGTGGGGCTGGGGCCAGCGCCGAGTTGCCCCAGCGCCACCACACTTGTAAACAGATCCTGTTTCGCGTGATGCGTATGAATTATCTGTGTGCGGGCACAGAGCATTATCTGCTGCAGCAGCAGGTCGATGATCAGAGGCAGTAGCGGCAGGATTCCCTGGCAGCAGACGCGTGGCAGGCACCGAGCAGAGAGGAAGTGATTCCTCTCTGTCCTTCATCCCCACCCCCGCCGCCTCGATTGGGATCCAGGGTATCCTCCTTCCTCAGTGCCTTCCTTCTCCCCTTGCCGCTAAGATGGCTGATGGCGAGCAGTGAGGTGGAGCTGCGGAGAGCTGTTGCCAACTGGCGGGCGGCGGCGGGGCAACTGATAGGACGGGACAGGAGTGGGGAGGTGGGGTGTGCGTGTGGGAAGTCACGCAGCACCATGTCCTCCTTAGCCATGGAGGAAACGCTGGAGGCAGATTGGGTGGCCGTGAGTCCTCACGCCTTCCAGGAGCGGGAGAAGCACAAATTTGTCTTCATCGTGGCCTGGAACGAGATCGAGGGCAAGTTCGCCATCACCTGTCACAACCTCACGGTGCAGCACCAGCGCAGCAACTCCCATGACTTCTACCGCGGTGGCCCCACCGGCCTCAAGGCCAGAGCCGTCCCCAAGGGTGGCATCCCCACAGTGAGCAGGGGCCCAGCCGGGGGCCCGGACTCTATCCTGACGCCCGGCTCCTTGCACCTCTGCGCAGAGGTGGGTCTGCAGAGCTCCTAGCGTAGCGCGGCGGCCGAGGCGCTGCCAAAGATCCCGCTGCACGCTAAGAGTAGCCCGGCTTGGAGGCCGCTGCGGGGTCCAGAGGCAGCATGTGCTGCCGAAGCGATAAAAGTACTGGAACTGGGGAAGAAGGAGACCGTCTTGCTGTCGCTGCCACCCTCGCCGCTGCAGGCAGCTGAGTCGGCCGCTCCTGACGGGGATCCCGTGGAGGAGGAGTGCAGCTGGGCCAGCCTCTTCTCCTTCCCAGATTTGCGGGCTGTGCACCAGCAGCTGTGCTCGGTGAACTCGGAGCTGGAACCTTACCTACCTGCCTTCCCTGAGGAGCCCTCGGGCGTGTGGACAGTGCTGTTTGGAGCCCCGGAGCTATCAGAGCAGGAGATGGACGCTCTCTGCTACAAACTGCACGTTTATTTGCTCCACAGCTTGGATACCTGCGAATCAGTAATAACATTTAAAGGTTGATTAGGAAATAACTGAAAAGCAAGGGTAACAGCTCGATGTTCCACAATTTGAGGAGAACTTTCTTGATGAACAATTTGATGCTGCCATCCAAATTCTGTTTTCCACACTACTGCAGCTTTACCTGTCTTTCTCGAGTGTCCGTAAAGACTGTAAGACCATCTAGGGGCCTTTTTTTTTTTTTTTTTTTAATGATAAGAAATTTGGCCGTGGAACCCAGCTAAAGCAGCTCACTCTACGCACCTTTCTCTAGCCTTAATGATGATTTGAGCTATGAGCTCAAACAATGCAGGAGCAGTTTTTGAGCCCAATGAGGCAAAAAATAGCCACTCCACTATGTGCCATGGATCAGACTAATGGTCAGACCACGGTACCAATGCCCCAAAAGGAACACTGTGATATGCAAGAATGAAAAATTAGACAATTTGACAATGATCAATTCGTGAAACAAGTTTAGAATGTAAAGCCTGCTCTACTTGCTGGATGGTTTGAACTGCTCTGTTAGTCAGTTCTCTCAGTCAGTTCTCTCGGTTCCTGAGAATTGTCAGAATGTTTGAGCAGGTCAAATAGAGGTGCCAGCTGGGTGTTTGGCAATCCCAAGTACGATCTAATCTAATTTAAAGACCTTAATAGCTACTGTATGTCAGTAAGAGTTTTGACATTAATATCCAATTGAATTGGTTGAGGAATGACTGTTATCTGTGTAATTTTTGAACCCTAAATACTTCCAGGGTTCCTCTCGCTGCACCTTCTCAGGAGCAACTACTAGGCTAAAGGATTGTAGACTCTTTTTGGTTTCAGTTTCCAACAGATACCCAGCTGATCTTTAGTGGCCACAACCAGCAGAAATATCATCTATATAATGATAGCAAAAGACAGTCAGAAAATTGTATTAGTACAGGAAACAATGTTGGAATCACAAACCACTGACAAATTATATAAGAGTTTTTCATTCCCTGGGGGAGGGCTTTTTATGGATAACGCTCATAAGGTTCTGCACGATTAATAGATGGAACTGAAAATGCAAATTTTTCTCTATCACTGGGGTCTAACTGGATTGTGAAAAAACAACCTGTCAAATCAGTAATAACAATGGGTTATTCTGCAGGAAGCATAGAAGGGGTCAGTAAACCAGGCTGTAATGCTCACATGGTAGCTATGATTGCATTAATTTGTCTGAGATCATGCAGCAGTCTTCATTTCACAGATTTTTTCTTTATCACAAAGACAGGGGTAGTCAAAGGATTCTGAGATGGTTCAATGTGATTAGCATCAAGCTGCTCTTTAACAAGCTGTTGCAGGGCCAACAGCTGTTCTGTAGGTAGGAGCCACTGTTTAACTCACACAGGATAGTTGTAAGCCAATTTAAAGCAATTGTGTCACACCCTGCAATACAGTGAGCCTAGTTAATAATCCGTAGTGAGCTTTTACCCCCCACTGAGATAGAGCATCTCGTCTCCATAGGGTGAAAAGTACCACAGTGACATATGGCCTGACAGCAGCAATTTGACCTTCAGGATTAGTAATGAGCACTGTATGTTCTAAAAGAAAACTCTGAGCAGTACCTCCTAGTCTCACAACCCCGACCCCTGGCTTGACCACAGGCCAGGAGGTCAGCCAGGATGTCCGTGTAATGATAGTTACGTCAGCCCCCAAATGCAGAAGTTCGTTTGCCTGGACAACTGACGGCAAGCGTCGAGTATTGCAGAGAGTACAGGTCAGTTGTGGACGCTGCGCAGAAATCGGCACTGACCAAAAGACTTGTGGTGCATCACTAGAACCAAATTCCCCATCCCAACACTCACGAAACTCTGCTTGGGGAACATAACTCACAAAAGGTATAAATTGAGCTATTTGTGTCCCTTTTAGGAATTATCAGTGGTGGATAAGGTGTGAAAACCATAGCACAGATTTGCCTTGTATAGTTAGCATCAATGACTGCAACATGAACAAAAGGTTCTGCAATTGTGCTATTAGAATGACCGATTAACAAGGCACGTAACCCATGTTGCCTTTGTATAATCCTAAACATCCACTAGTCAGATTATGTGAGCAATACGTCTGGTGTAGAACAGGCAGCAGTCACAAGTATTGAGGCCATTTTGCTGAGAACACAGCTGCGCTGGGCAGGGCATGTCCCAAGGATGAAGGACCAGCTGCCTCCCCAAGATCATGCTCTACAATGAATATTACCACCAGCTGCTGCATGGGAGGGGCCCCGAAGAGAATACATAAGGACTCCTTAAAACAACATTTCAGCCCTGGCCACACTGATCAACATAACTGGTCTCCTCTGGCCTCCAGCCAGGAGGCCTGGAGACACACTATCTACAACGCTGCTGATGCCTTGGAGAAGGCGCGCAGGATGGCCCTGACAGTCTGCAGGACCCCCCCCGCAACAGGTTGACCGAGCAAGGCAGCAACATCGACAACCCTTGATTCAAAGCCAAGATGAAATGCAGCATCCCACGACAAGGATGGACAATAACACTCCAGTAAGAAAAAAAACATCAGAGAGTTCATATACCATCTAGAATAAGGACTCACTATGGTTCAACAGAGTCATGTTGCACATCTTAAAATCTCGACACCAACGGAAAGTATTTTTAAGTCTACACAGTTACACATTTACGCAGCTTCTCTCACACAGTCTTTTTCCAGTCACACCACAGGTGGCCACCTCAGACACTCGTCACTCACACACACGTTCCAAGTAGTCATTGACTGTGCACTTCTCATCAGTTTCATAATTCAAAGGGAATTTACGACATAGCTGCCAACAGCAATCTGCAAATCCTGCATAACTCTCCATGCAAAAGACAAGTGCAACAAGAAAGGACAGGATATCATCTTGGAAATTTTCAACTTTTTTCATGGAGCAAGGATACTCTATCATAAAGGCAACAGAACTACTTCTGCAGGGGGCAGGACTACCCCCTTTGTCCCATTGTCCCATCTGGAAATTTTCTACCTGCACTTTGGCCCCGGGGGAAACAGTCGAATTTCGTGTAAGAGATGCAAAATGGTGAACTATGGGAGGTTCCTGACAACCTTCTGCAATATGCAAAAAGTTAAGCATGTATGTTGCTTTGTTTAATCTTGCTTCAGGGTATTCACCTGTCTGTCCCCCTTTCTGTTTTTGAAGAAAACATTTAAGAGTGCTATGAGCATGCTCAACAATACTTTGGTTGTGGGAGAATGAGGGATGCCCGTAACATGCGTAACACCCCATTGCTGTAAAAACAGTGCAATCCTATTTGATTTGTAAGCTGGGGCATTGTCAGTTTTGTCGTCTTCCCCTTTTTCCGCTTTTTGCCCTCCCTATGTCACCCGTTTCTCTTGAACACTCAGCGGCCCCCCAAAACAAAAGCGTCGCCTTGCCAAGGGAGTCCGCACCAGTACTGCCGGAGGACGAAGGAGGGGGAGGAGGGGGAGCAGAGACTGGGTTCACCCGGAGAAAATCAACAGGAGGAGCTAAACCGCCATTGCCCTCCCCATGTCGCAACCTAGCCATGTGGTCTGCTAAGAAGAAACAATACATAGGAGGAGGAGAAACAGCTGCAAATAGACACGTTTCAGAGGGGGGGGGTTGGTGTAAACAGGGGAGAAGACAGACGCCCCCCCCCCCGACTGCACCCCCCGAAGCCCCTGCCACTGCCATCAGCCCACTGCTCCCCTGGGGGTCAGCGCTGCTGCAGGCACACCGCGAGGGAGAGGAGGGTTACCAGGGGAAATACCCGCCGCGAGGATAGAATCACTGAAGAAGGGGGAGGGGAACCCCCCGTCACACTGCTTGGGACCATGGCTGTCGGCAGTGCGGGGGATAAGGTCCCCCCCGTCGTTGCCCAGGGAACCGCCGGCATGCATGCATGGGTGCACCACTCCGAGTCGGGGCCGTCACAGTGACCCCACCGGCCCTCGGCAGTGCGCCGGTCGGGGCTGCTCCACCCATAGCCGGCGCCTAGGACCGCAGATTGCCACCAGTCCGCTGGCACCCAGGGCCACAGCCGTTGCTACCGGCGCGGGCACAGATGGACTAGGCAGCTCCGGGGCCAGACCCGGCGCCACTCTGCAGGCACCTGGAGCGGGCGGACCCGACACGGCTGCACAGGCACCCAGTGCCATGGCATATGAAGCTGGCGCCGGGAACACAGCTGCAAGCGTGCTGCGCAGCCCCGCAGCATGGCTCAGACGAGAAGCAGAAAGCTTCTTAAGGTGGAAATCAGTCACAGCATTCGTAAGGTCGTCTCCCGGTCCATCAGCAGCACCTCCACGCCGTAGCCACTGTCCTCGATCGTGTTGGACATGTACTGCCGAATCGCTAGCACCGCGTTCATCTTGCCCTCAGCCCCGCTCTGTGACTTCTGGTCCCACTTCGGCTCCCTTCGGCTCCTCCCGACTTCTCTTTTTTACGATTTCTCTGTATGATGGCATCTAATAGCATTCTAATGTCCTCCCAGACAGAAACACCAACCGCAGTGGACAAAACAGAACTTTCCAGACGATAAACACATGCCTTTTGTTTGCACTTATGGTCTGCCCCCATAGTGACTAGAAAAAAGTTCTTAAGAGCTTCACCTGCCTTCCAAGTGCCAGCTGCACTTGTGTTGAGGAGGCGCAGGAGGGGGAGGCGGGGAGCGTGCAGGGCTATTGGCAAAAGGCACTTTATTCACAGGCTTATGATTAGAAGGTTCCGTCTTTACCAGTCTATGCTTTAATGTCTTTTACTGTTTCATATAACAATCGCCAAGTTGTAAGGAGGGAAGCAGCAACTTTTTCTTCCTTATAGGCAGCAGTAAAGAGCTTATCACCAATTACTTTCCAAGTAGAGACACTAAAAGCAGTAATAGTGTCTGCTTCATATCCCTGGCCCTTGCACCAAAGCAGCATCTTTCGCAAAGCCAGTTCGTCTAACTTCTCCCCCGTTTAAGCAGGATAGACTTCCACATTGACACAACAGTAGATTCCTCTTTGCTAAGAGTCGTCCCCATGTTTCTCGGTGGCTCACCTGTCCAGGTGTCTTTGTCTGGCCGGCCGGCAACTTCTCCGTTGCTCTCAATGCTTCACCGAGCTCCGTTCCCGCAGCTACTCTCCCCGCCGCCTGTATTGGCTTCTCTGCTGTTCAATGTCCACGTAGACGCAGTATCACGTCGGGGTCACCAGATGTCGCTGTTGGAACGGACGCGACACAGAACGTCCAGCAGAAAGTTTATTGGAAAGAAAAAAGAAGCAGCAGCAGCCCGGAGCTGCATTTTACAACTCCTTCAATACAGCTCTTTAGGCACACGTATATTACAGAGATAGGTCAATTCAAATACACAATCTATAATTTTCACAGTTGATAGGTGGACCTTTTCAGTCTTGCTTTCCCACAGTCTCTCTGCACATCTGTTCTTGTTTTCTTCTCATGTTTACCTTTTACCCAGCTACTTTGTTCAAAATAAGTCCCTGTTCTCATGGGACAGTGTCCTTGTTCTCATGGGACAGCTTTCTCCTGATGTTTTTCTCCTCTCTCAGAGTGCATCAACATGTTGTCAGGACCAAGGCCTCCATTCTCAGTCCTTTTTCGTTCCGAGATTCCCCACAGAGTTGTACAACTTCTAGTAATCGTAGAGTTTCTTCAGTATATTTCACAACTTTTCCTTGAAGAGTTAAAAGTCCTCTTTCTTTCCAAATTGCTCCATGAGCATGAACTATGCCAAAGGCATATTTGGAGTCAGTCCAGGTGTTAATTTGTTTTCCTTCTGCCAATTCTAAAGCTCGAATGAGAGCTATCAGTTCTTTCTGGGCTGAGGTTCCTGCCGGTAAAGGATTTGATTTGATTACCTCAGTAGTGGTAGTTGCTCCTAAAATGGTGTTATAAAACACTTCCAGTCACTCAACAACCTTTTTTTATTGTTTCTGAAAGTAAATTCAGTACCTCTGCTTTCTGAAGTGGAACTCCATTCTTAAAGTAGAACTAATTTAGATTAGGGATTGTTTAAAAAAATCCATAACACTGTGGTTACATCTGGTTTAAGAAAATTTTAAAAAAAAGAAAAATAGAGTTTTGAGGGAGAAAATCTGTAGATCCGTTTTGGAGGTCTCTGAAAGGTTATCATTTTTTAACGTATAACACTGTGGCTTCAGAGTCCAAATTCTTCAGACTTCAGCAGTGCGATATTTGTTTATAATCATCAGATGTCAGAATTTTAAATTGTACTCTTTTGTCTCTTTAGAGTGGTATAATTCAGCAAAAAAATCCCTATGTGGGAGAAGTTTAAAAAATCCCAAACTACTTGAAATATTGGATTTGTATAAGAGTTGAATTAATAGGTAAATTGCATGTATTATTTCAACTGTTTTGTTATACTGCTTTATCATGCATGGATTTTATTTCTCCATAACATTTGATCTGTGTATCCTTTCCCCCTCATTTCTTCATGAAAACAGGAACAAAACCAACCCAAACAGGTAACACCACTGAATACAAAATCTGATTTTGACTGATACCAACTTAAATTGCTCTCTTCTGAAATGTTGTACTATTATGGAAGTGATTTAATAGCTTGCCATTTACACAATATTTGTTCATGGCTTTGACAGGTGTACTCTTTGGGTAAAAAACAGGCCAGATGGCTGGACCTAAAGAGTTGTGGAGAGTTAAATGTAGTTAAATCCATTTGGTGGCTGGTCAAAAGTGGTGTTCTCCAAGGCAAAGTGCCAGGTCACTTGGCCACTTGGGTCACAAGAAATCCATGCAATGGTACAGGCTTGGGGAAGACTGGCTAGAAAGCTGTCTGGCAGAAAAGGACCTGGGGATGCTGGTTGACAGCCATCTAAATATGAGCCAGCAGTGTGCCCAGGTGGCCAAGAAGGCCAATGGCATCCTGGCTTTTATCAAAAATAGTGTGGCCAGCAGGACTAGGGAAGTGATTGTCCCCCTGAACTTGGCACTGGTGAGGCCACACGTTGAATACTGTGTCCAGTTTTGGGCTCCTCGCTACAAGAAAGACATTGAGGTGCTGGAGTGCATCCGATAAAGAACAATGAAACTGGTGAAGGGTCTGGAGCACAAGTCTTATGAGGAGCAGCTGAGGGAGCTGGGGTTGTTTAGTCTAGAGAAAAGGCAGCTCTCTTCAGTTGCCTGAAAGGAGGTTGTAGTGAGGTGGGTGTCAGTCTCTTTTCCCAAGTGACAAGACAAGAGGAAATGGTCTCAAGTTTTGCCAGGAGAGGTTTAGATTGAATATTAGGAAAAATTTCTTCACTGAAAGGGTTGTCAAGCATTGGAAGAGGCTGCCCAGTGAAGTGGTTGAGTCACCATCCCTGGAGGTGCTTAAAAGGTTCGTAGATCTAGTGTTTAGGGACATGATTTAGTGTTGGACTTGGCAGTGCTAGGTTTACAGTTTGTGGTGGGTTGGCCTTGGCTGGATGCCAGGTGCCCACCCAGCCGCTCTATCACTCCCCTTCCCAGCGGGACAGGGGAGAGAGTAAGGTGGGAAAAAAACCAACTCATGAGTTGGGATAAGGCAGTTTATTCAAAGCAAAAAGCAAAGCGAAGCTTGCACATGCAGAAGCGAAAGGTAGCAGGGTTTATTCTCTACTTCCCATGAGCAGTGGTGGTCGGCCACTCCCGAGAAGCAGGGCTTCAGTATATGTGACGGTTTCTCAGCAGGCAGTCATTAGACAATGAATGCCTGCCTTCCTGCTCTGTGCCTTATCTTTTATATCTGAGCTGATGTCATGCGGTATGGAATATCCCTTTGGTCAGTTTGGGTCAGCTGACCTACTTGGGTCCCCTCCCAGGATCTTGCCCTCAACTAAGGAAGGAATGTTACAGTGCTGATGCTGTGCTCAGCAGTAACCAAAACACAGGTGTGTTATCAACACCCTTCTAGCTGCCAATGCAAAGCACAGCACTGTGAGGGCTATTATGGGGAAATGAACTCCAGCTCAGCCAGACCCACCACACAGTTGGACTTGATGTGTGAGACAGCACAGGCAGACAGCTGGAACAACCACAAACTCACAGCTAAAACAGAAAGAGTAAATTTATTTCTGTTACCTCGCTAACTGGGGGATCCTCGAAGCAACACCCAGGCAGAGGTACACAAGCGAAGATGCAGGCACTTAAATTCCATCCATGCTAGAGGATGACCGGCCTACTGTTCACAACGGTTAATCAAGGGTCATTCCCAGCTGCAAGGTCACTTGATTGTATTTACAATCCTCCTTGCCAGTCTTCTGCTTTTAACCCATTCTTCTCGACGCTCAATCTTAAAGGTCTTTTCCAACCAAAAAGATTCTATCATTGGTATCTTATCTAACCTTTTATTAGTAATAGTGGGCTGTAAATGTGTTCTTTCTTTTGGGCTTTTTTGGTTGTTGTATTCAACTTTTAAATAATAATTAAAAAATCATTATTTTAGTTTAGAAACTTTAAAAATTGGATTTAGTCATGCATAATGCTGTTTCTTCCTTAAACGTGACTTTCCACAATTTCACCACTGTATAAGGTGCTGTAGAAGTTGAAAACATTGAACTATACCAGCCTTGGGAAATCACACAGAGGGCCATTTGAGTTATGTATCAGCTGTTGTCCAAGTTTTAAAGGTGGTTCTTCAGCTGTGCTACTGAAGGGAGCCGAATAACTGCATCATCAGCTGGTGCTGAAAGGGAAGGATCCTGTCTCTTTCCATCCTTCTGCTTTCAGTTTTGTGTTCCTTCCTATTGTGCTTCTCTGTCCTTGTAGTGTGCTGGTTAAACTCAGTAAACCTCAGGAAATTAGTCTGAGAGAAACTACAGAAATAATTGAGCATCTGACAGAAAGCTAGTTTGTTGGAGGGTCTGAGAAATATCAAAGGCAGTGCAGTGAAGGAAGAGTGCACCTGAGAGTAGAAGAAGCAAGGAACTAGGGTGGAGTTGGAACAAGAAAAGGGAAAGGTATGGGAAGTGGGATCTCCTTTCAGTAGAAGCAAGCTATTGGGTCATCTTCGCCTTAAAAAGTAAATTCACCCTTACCAGTGCTTTGAATCTGGTATTGTCACAATGCTTTACTTCCATTTGATTTATATTTTTAAATGTCTGAGTATTAGATTAATATCAGACATTTAAGAATACCTTCCATCATGTCAAATGCATTGTAAAACTGGTAAGAATACTAATTCATGCTGATATTGCAATCCCCATGAGTTGACTTCAGAGTGAAGTTAATTACACCTTTATTTTTTCTTCCCATCAAAGTTTCACCTTCGTTATTTGTGGCTGTACTATTCCAAGTAATATACTTAATTCAAACAAACACCTGTTTTTTGGCATGACTGTGTAACTTAGGAGTGGCATAGCCCATACCATAAGGTAAGGTGATCAGACAAGTAACATCTTAAAATAAAAGCAACTTTACCGTGATGTTACCCATATGTTTGTCTTGTTTACAGAAAAGGAGATGCATAGTTTCTAATTGCTGACTTCTCCCTCTTGAGCTTTCAGAAGAGATCTGGTATGCCATACTGTGGTGGGGGAAAAAAGTTTTCCCCCTCGAGTTAAAAAATGGTAACCCCCGAGGGGGTGGTGTCCTTTGGGGTTGAGCCAATCAGCACTCCTGCAAAATATAAACATATCACAACCAGACCGGAAAAGAAGGATGTGGTAGTTGTTGAAGAGGAGAGTGACCATGTTCTAAGCCATGAGGAAGGGGACCGGAGCCCCGTTTGGGTCTAGACCCGACCCCCCCAGCCAGGGCTGGGGGGCTGCAGGAACTTGGAACAGTGTTAGACTGGGCCAGGTATCTGTAGCTGAGAGCTGGGGGAAGTTTCTCCACTGTGAGTGGGCAGCAGGAGCAGCAGCAGAAACAGAACTGACCAGAGGACAGTGGCAAAGAGCCAAAAGAGATAAGAAGAAGCAGCAGAGATGGCATGAAGCAACGCAGAGAGAACTCCTGCAAGGAGAGAGAGAGAGAGCCAGCAACAGAGCAGGACTAAGCTCTACAAAGAGAGAGAGTTTGGGGTAAGAACTGAAACAAACTCCCCAAACCCCTCTGAGACCTCCTAGAGAGGAGGAGGCGATAGACTCCTATTTGAGAGGAGTCTTGGGGTGCAGCATGCACTGGAGAGAGAGGAGCTAAGAAGCTCAAAGATGTCCCGGAGCTGGACCGGGACGGCCAGATGGAATGTGGAGGGGGTGACCTTGGCTAAGTGACAGATAGACAGGGCTTATTATTACGCATACTGTTTATATATTCATTAGATATTCTTGTTTATTTAATACATATTCATTACTTTCCTTTACATAGTCACACCCCTATCGGAAGTCCTTATTTGGTTCTTCTGGAATGCTGTGAGTAATGTTCTGTTTCTCCTATCAAATCTCCCCTTTTCTTGAGACTAAGTTACTTAAGGGAATTAGTCTCTTAATATCTATATTTCATTTTATAGCGTAAGGCATTAGAACAACTACAACACTGAATCATGATGCAAGCTAAAATACATTGATTATTAACATTAGAACTATAAAGAGCTTCTTTAGCCACCTAAAATCAGGTAACCAGGAGGTCAGGGTATTCCAGATTTCTTGAAAACCTAAAGAGGTGTCATCTTGAGCTACCTGATGTAAAATTTGGGTTTGTTTCCAGATTTCCTGGACATCTGTAGACACTCTACCACTCTGGTCAATGTATACACAACAGCTGGTGCTAATGACAGTGAATACTCCTTGTGATGCTAAAAGAAGATCTAGTGCCATTCAGTTTTGTAAAACAACTTGTGACAAGCTATTAATTTCTTACTTTAATGCAGTAATGGCATCTATTGTATGATTTTCTATATATTCTATGGTAGCAGAAATGTTTACTATTGTTTTTTCTAATTCACTCACTCCTAGCCAGGGTAAAAACCATCTTACGAAACTAAGAAATTTAGTTGGTTGCTCCGCTATAGCATTTAAGGTTTGTTTTGTACATCCCAAATAGCTCCTTATCCATAGTC
The DNA here is from genome assembly GCF_003984885.1 of Neopelma chrysocephalum. Classification (NCBI taxonomy): domain Eukaryota; kingdom Metazoa; phylum Chordata; class Aves; order Passeriformes; family Pipridae; genus Neopelma; species Neopelma chrysocephalum. The sequence continues at coordinate 409,568 of NW_020925453.1, read as the reverse complement.
CTGAAGGCACTTGACCTTTATCAATTACTGTTATGTTAAGGACTAAGGCTCCTACAGCACAAATGCCTTTCCAGCCTAGGGGCAACACTTTACAGGCTTTATTTCCACATATCCAATACCACTCTGTTCCATTTGGTACTGGTCAAGGATGATTCATTTCCCCAATATTAAGTGTTTGAGTACATTTTCTGTGATTTCCAACAAATGTGCCACTTTCACTAATACAATCTAGTTTTCCTGTTCCTTTAGGGGGGGTTACATCTTTGTACACATGAATGATTATAAGGGATGTTGGTGGGTACTTGCACACTAACTGGTATGTCTACTTTTTGGTGAAAGGAAGTGCTCACCCAGTGACTAGTATTCATTTCTCCCAGAATTGGAAATGCATAAATGGTTAATGGCTTCACTGTGTTTTCAGGTAAATGAGTGCACAGCCAACAATCATTTTTATGCAACACTTGGGTCACATTTTGTACTAAAACTAGATGTAAATTTTGCTCCCAAGTCAAGACCTAATTAACTATTGCCAGGATAGCAAAACAAGACTTAAGCATTTGGTTTCTTCTCAGACAACTAATCAATTACCTGAGGGGCTTTGGTCTTTTTAATTCTGGAATAATGTATCCATGACTTTACTCCATCTAGTTTTAATGCAGTAAAAGTTGTCAATAGTACTTGGAAAGGTCCTTTCCACTTCAGTTGGAACAGAGTGGTTTCCCAGTCTTTCAAGTAGACCCAGTCTCCTGGTTGAAACTCATGTGCTGGTGTGTCCGACCCTGTCAACCTTGAGATCACCACTGTTGGCTGCAAACCCTGTAGGGTTTTACTAAGTGAAATGAGGTAATTATTCAGATCAAATTTTCCCTTTACATATATGTTTCCAGGAACGTGTGGTACTTGGTAGGGTCTGCCATATAGCAGCTCGTAGGGGCTTATTTTGCTGGAGCCCCATGGTTGAATTCTGATTTGAAGTAGAGCAATAGGCAAAGCTTGGACCCATGTCAGGGAAGTTTCTTGGCATATTTTACCTATTTACAATTTAATTGTATAATTCATTCACTCTACTTTGCCACTAGCTTGGGGCCTATAAGGAGTATGAAGATCCTAAACTATTCCCAAGGCTTTCCAGATTTGTTGTACCACTTCTGCAATAAAGTGGGAACCTCTGTCTGATGACATTCCCAAAGGTACCCCAAATCTAGGTATTATTTGATTCAACAGTATTTTAGTTACTTCCCTAGCCTGGTTGGTGCGACAAGGAAAAACCTCTGGCCATCCAGAGAAGGTATCCACCAAGACTAGGAGATGTTTATATCCCCCTTTTCTAGGTAATTCGGTGAAATCAATCTGCCAATATTCACCTGGAACATTTCCAGATTTTATAGCTCCTATTACTACTTTATTGGCAGTGTTTGGATTATTTCTCTTACACATGCCACATTGTTGGCTAACTGCTTGTACAATTTGTGTCATTTTTGGACCTATAACTGACTTGTGCAAATGTTTCAATAATTTTTCTGCACTCCAATGAGTATCCTCATGTTCCCGGTCCACTAGTTCATGCAAGATTGGTTTGGAGAGTATTTGTCTGATTGAGGTAACTGCCCAGCCTCGTGGATCAAATTTTGCTTCTAAGATTTCAATTAGTTGACAATCCTTAGCACTATACTCGGGTCTTTCTAGTGGGAGAGGTATTAAAGTCAAAACTTTATTCTCTAATGTGCCTTTTTCTGCCTCTTTGGCAACCTTATCAGCTAAATGATTCCCCAATTCTGGTTTGGTCTTACCCCCTTGGTGTGCTCTGCAATGTGTGACAGCAACCTCTGCTGGTTTCTGGATACTTTCAAGTAAGTGCAAGATTTGTTTGCCATTTTGATCGGTGTTCCTTGTGCTGTCAGGAGTCTTCTCTATTTCTAGATGGTTCTATGTGCATGTACCACTCCAAAGGCGTACCTCGAATCAGTCCAAATATTAACTTGTTTTCCTTTACTCAATTCCAGAGCTCGATTGAGTACAATTAGTTCCGCTTTCTGGGCCGAAACATTGGAGGGGAGTGCCCCCGTTTTGATTACCTCATGGTGGGTAGTTACTGCGTATCCAGATAATCGTTTTCCATTCTGGACCAAGCTTCTCCCATTGGTAAACTATTCCCAATAAAGACTCTCCAAGGGGCTGTCTCCTAAGTCAGGTCTGCCGGAATACACTTCTTCTATAGTCTGTAAGCAATCATGCTCTGGGGTTCCTTATACTGGTTGGGCAGATGTAGTGGGTTGACCCTGGCTGGACACCAGGTACCCACTAAAGCCGCTCTCTCACTCCCCTCTGCAACTGGACAGAGGAGAGAAAAAACCAACAAAGGATTCATGAGTTAAGAGCTGGGAGAGGTCACTTACTGATCACCATCACGAGCAAAACAGACTCAAAGTGGGGATAGTACTTAAATTTATTACTAACAGGATCAGAGCAAAAGAGTGGGAAGTAAAATAATCTTAAAAACACTTTCCCCCCACTCCTCCTTCTTTCCAAACTCTACCTCCTCCCCCCAGTGGTGCGGGTAGACAGGGAATGGGGGTTACAGTCAGTTGTTGTTTCTGCCGCTACCAAAACCTGGCCACAGAAACCCACTACAGCAGATAAGAACATGGCAGGGTTAACAATAGAAGTTGCTTTGAGTGTTACATCATCTTGCTCCAGCAAGACTACCTGGTATTTTAACATACGGCTAGGAGATAGCCAGTGGCCCCCTTTCTGCTCGAGTACCAACTGCACTATATGTGGTACATAAACAACAATACTTTGTCCCAAAATCAGTTTTTGAGCTTCCTGGATCAAGAGAACAGTAGCTGCTACTGCCCTCAAACGACGAGGCCAGCCTTGACTGACATTATCTAGCTGTTTTGAAAAGTAGGCCACAGCCCTCCTCTGATCACCCAGGAACTGCAATAATACTCCCAGTGCTACATTTTGTCTTTCATAGGTGAATACTTCAAATGGGCACGTTCGGTCTGGAAGTCCCAAAGCAGGGGCCTGCATAAGGGATCACATGAGCTGCAAAAAGGCAGCTTGTGAATCATCAGTCCAGACTATAAAGTCCTTCCCAGCTGTCTTCAAGAGCTCATACAGTGACTTCACTAGCAACCCATAATTGCTGATCCACAGGCGACACCATCCAACCATCCCAAGAAATGCATGTAATTCTCTTACCGTTTGTGGCTGTGGGAGTTGACAGATCACTTCTTTCCGTTCCTGTCCCAACCTCTGTTGTCCTTGGAGAATTTCAAAACCCAGGTAGGTTACTGTGGTCTGGACTACTTGCGCTTTGTTTTTGGATACCCTATATCCACTCAGTCCAAGGAAATTCAATATTGCCACAGTCTGATCCCAACATTGCTGTTTAGTTACAGTGACTATCCAAATGTCATCCACGTACTGTAATAAGGCTCCAATAGGGTATTGATTTCTCCAGTCCTCCAGTTCTTTTGCCAATTGATTTCCAAATATTGCAGGGCTATTTTTAAACCCCTGGGGGAGGACCGTCCAAGTCAGCTGGATTTTCCTCTCCTTTCCAGCAGGCTCTTAGACCCTGGAAACGGTGTTTCTCTGATCCGGCTCCGGCAGAGACAGTCCCCACAATTCAGATTACGTGATGGTATGAATATTTATTACTGAAATTCTTCCCATTTAACTAAACTACAACATTATCCACTCCGAATATTTATACCATCACATTTTACCGGATTTATTCCTTTCAACTATACACATACATATATATACATATTCCAACTATATACAAATATACACATACAGGTACAGTGTTACCGACAGTTTACCCAAAAATTAGGTCCCCTTGAGGTATGCACCGTGTTTCCTCATCTTTCTGCATTACCCACCAAGTGCATCCTGGTCCTTGAGCAAAAACAAACCCACGGATGGGTTTGCCTTTGCTTGAGGTGGGACTGATCCATACTTTTTTCCCTAACATACTTTTCATGTGCACTACAAGGACTTTATCTCCACTGTTGCCTAAAGAAAACTCAGGGAGAAAAAACTCCAGGGCAACTTAATTTGGAGGTAAGGTAAGGGAAGGTTTTAATGATGCCTCTCAGGCATTGGGGTTACAAGTCACGCGCGCTGCTCCCCGATCCAGTGTTACAATTTTTACAATAATGTCCATCCAATCCCTGAATTATCCACCCCCCAGCCTTTACCCCGTTGTGCCCCCTGCTCCGCCCCTCGGGAATTGGGTCTGGGGTCATATTGGGACCCTCTCTTCCTCATCTTGGTCTTCTTTGGAGCACACAGTGCACACAGTCCTTGGTTATATCTTGTGGTTCAGGCTAGGGAGCAGATGTTCTTAAACAGAAGGCGGCCTACCTTGAAAAGAAGACTAAATATGCTAATGGAATTTAGGGGGGAATTGATGTGGGGAACATGGAATGGGGTAAGAGGGTTGCGGATATGTGTAGCTACTGTGTTAAAGGGTGAGGGAATAAATGCAGCTGTTTCTAAAATCTACATTTACTATATAACTACTTCTTAAACTTATAAAAATTAGAAAAATCAAAAAATAAAAAAAAAACTAAGGCAACACCACCTATGGTGTGAAGGAGCTCAGAATGTGCACGGCTGGCTTGGTTGACAGAGCCTCTAGTATTAACTAACCAGGGGGCCTTTGCTAAGTTCTGATCCCAGTGCTTGAAGGTTACCTCGCCCAATGCCTTCAAAACAGTTTTCAACAGTCCATTACACCGTTCAACCTTTCCAGCAGCTGATGTATGATAGGGGATATGATATACCCACTCAATACCATGCTCTTTAGCTCAAGTGTTTACTAGGTTTGTTTTCAGAATTAGATTAAGAGGAAATAAATTGCTTTGCCTGTAATCCTGCATAACAGTGTTTAGTGTCCTCTTTTGCAGCAAGACATAAAAAATGGAAGATGTATCATCTGGGTGTTAAATTTCTACTGTTGCTGTGAAACTTTAGGCAAGGGACAAGCCTACAGGAGGAAAGGGAAAAAAACCCCACCAAATTCTATGCACTCAGTGAAGCCTTATTAGATTAGGACATCTGAATTCTCTGCAGATTTCTTCTTTGAAAAAAAAGCAGAAAAAAACATTCATAACAAAGTTAAAGTGTTTTGAAGTTTGAAAATCCAGATTGGTGTTGTCCATGATAGAAGTCTTTTTTTTTCGTTTTATCTTTTAACTTGATTGTGTGCTAGATTTTCAGGTGTATTTTCCCTCATTTAGTGTGAAGGATGGATCATTTAGTATGGGTGAGGAATCAAAGCTGTATTATGAAGCACTTAAATATTGCTGAATTTGAAAAACATAATGAAAAAGGTAGAATATTATGGAAGGAGAAAAGGATGGTTTATTAAGTGAAACACAACTCTGGAAAACTGACTTCTGGCAAAATTTTTATTTAATTATGTATTAGTCATCTGACTCTAGAACAGTGCATTCAGCAGTGATGTTTCTCATTTTTTTGGGCTCACAGCTTCAGAAACCTAGTTTTGTTTGTAGAAATGTTTAATATTTGTAAGTGCTGCTCAAATCCATGGGGACCTCCTTCTAAACATGGCAAAATGCTTGCCAAGTATCATGCGTTCTTGCAAAAAGTGGACATTACAAACACAACAGTGTTTGGGACCTACTTTCTTGTTTTTTAAATAGCATGAGAATAATCCTGCTCACCCCAAGGCCTTTTGGGGGGACACAAATAAAAGCCAATATGTAAGAAGGTGTATTATCAAATTGAGAAATGCCCACCAAAGAAGCAAACCTGCACTTGGTTCTAGATTAAAATGCAAGATATGCTTACTAGACATACTTTGTATGTCTAGTATGGTCATATTTTGTATGGTAAATTTTAAAAGTTGTTTTGATAAGCCAGTCAAACACTCAGAACTTTAATTATGTTCACAGAATGCTGGAGAAGGTATAATCAAGGAATCAAAGACGGTATTGTAATTTATGTACACATAAAAGATGTGTTGAATTTGTATAGGCATTTTAAAATGTCACTATTTCTGGACTGTTGCTGTTTTAGATGTAATAATATGGAAAGGCATTCAACCAGTGAGTTTTGGCATGTTAATTTCACTGTTTGAAGTACTGGTGCATTTCTTCTGATTTTATACTCTTGGATGTCCCGGCCGGCGCAGGGACCCCCCCGGCTGTGCCGCATGTTTGGGGCAGTCCCGGCCGGCGCAGGGACCCCCCCGACCGTGTCACGTGTTTGGGGCAGTCCCGGTCGGCGGTTCGGTCCTGCGGCCACAACAGGCGACCGGGGGGAGGGGGAGGGAGGGGGAGCCTTGCCGTCGGGTGCTGAGCCCCATGGAGGAGGAGAGAGCAGCCTCAGAGCACACAGAGGTTTGCCGTTCCAGGTTTGGGGGGGGAGGAGGGCGGGGTGGGCACGGGGGCCGGCACGACGGGAGGCGGAGGGGGGTAGAGGGGGGGGGCGACCGGGGGGGGAGGAGAGGGGAGGGGTGTCAAGAGGGCCATGGGGGGTCCTCCGACTGGCGGGAGGGAGAGCGGGGCAATCCTGTATGAAGTGCCACAGGTGAGCAGTGCGTCTGAAGATATGTGGCAACACAGTGGAGGAAGGATAAGGTCAGGGTGGATAGTGGGGTTCCTTTAGTGTGATGGGGAGCCCGGCTAGGCTGGGACCTTGTAAGACACCCCAGCCTTGGATGGGTACGGGGGCCAGAACGGTTGGTTTGTTTAGTTTGTCTGTTTGGTTTTGGCTCACCTGCGGCTACTGCCCAGGTTCAACATGTTCTGGATATATTTGCTTTGATCTGTCACGTCCTGAAAGGGTGGATAGGTCAAAGGGTTGTTCCTGGGTATCTCCTTGAGATTGTATATAGATAGGTGATAGTAAAGTAGGAAATGAAAGACTTGCCCAAATCGTTCTAACAGGTACATAGCCTGTCTACCCCTATGTGGTTGCGAGCTATGCTGGCGATGGTACATGCCTTCGGTAGGGTCGCCCATGCCAGACAGGTCAAAACTGTAGGACCAGATACACTACATTCTTGGGCAGGATGAACTCGTTAGACTTCTGGCAGTCCTCCTAGGAGAAGGACAACTCTCATCCCAGTCCCCTGGGAAGATGGAGCTCGCTTAGCCCTGTAAGGCCATCCATCTAAGAGAAGGTCACTCTAATCAAACCTACGTCCTGAGGACCTCACTGCCACCATCCAAGCTCGCTCGGCCCTGGCAGATGAACCTTAGAATTAAAGGGTGGGTTCAGTTCCGCGCATATTGCATTTCACCTAAAAATCCATTGCGCAGGCTTGAAGGCTTTACCCACATGCAAAAAGTCCTGTAGCGACGGGCGAGGGTCGAAACGGCAAGTGAAAGGTGCACTGGGAGCCGCAGACCCAACCCTGCATGCAGGCGGTTGAGGATATTGGTCATTTGAGACTGACCGGAGATGACAGTCTCTTGGGGCAGCACCCTGAACGACCAAGCAGCCTTTTCAAGGACAGCACTGCTTGCTCCACTCGGAGAGGGGCCTAGAAAAGGTGGCCTAAACAAAGCTCATCTCCACCTTCATCCGGTTGGTTAACCGCAGACCAACGGGCGTCTTCTTCCAATGCGGTCGCACAAAGATCAAAAGACAAAGGCATGCACCTGCCACTAAAGGTGTACCTAAATTAACTCTAGCATGTTGGAACATCAGAACCAGGCTCAATTCTGTGGACAGCGGACATCCTGAGCGACATTCTGCCCTAATTGCCCATGAACTGGCTCGTCACAACATCGACATTGCTGCTCTCAGTGAAGTTCGCCTTCACGAGGAAGGCAGCCTCAGAGAACATCGTGCCGGTTACACACTCTTTTGGTCAGGTAAGCCCAGATCCGAAAAACATCTCTCAGGAGTCGGTTTCATGATCAAAAACTCTATTGTTCCTAAACTCGAAAATCTGCCGACAGGTCACTCTGACGGCATTATCTCCCTACGCCTTCCACTCCACAACAAGTAACACGTTGTCCTCTTTAGTATATACGCCCCAACTCTCCAAGCTGACCCCGCCGAAAAGGATAAATTTTACACTGACCTGCGCCTCCTTACCCAAAAGGCGCCTGCAGATGATAAGATCATTATCCTTGGTGATTTCAATGCCAGAGTAGGAAAAAATTTTGAAGCATGGAAAGGAATATTAGGCAAGCATGGTGTTGGAAACTGCAACGATAATGGTCGCCTTCGGTAAGAATTCTGTGCGGAGCAACAACTCACCATCACTAATACTATCTTTCAGCAGAAAAACAGTCTGAAGACAACCTGGATGCACCCCAGATCTAAGCATTGGCACCTCATCGATTATGTCTTGGTGCGACGGAGGGATGTCCGTGATGTCCACCATACCCGCGTGATGCCCACCATACCCACGTGATGCCCAGCACAGAATGCCAAACAGACCATCGGCTTGTGCGCTGTAAACTCAAATTCAATCTCAAATTCAAACCTAAAAGGGGCAGCATCCCAAAGAGAAGACTCCAAGTTAACAATCTCCAATCAGCCACAGTGAGAGACAGATTCCAGGCAAACCTTCAAACTAGGCTCGAAAACCATTCCACAGATTCTGCAGATTCCTCTCCTGAATCAATCTGGCACCATATTAAAAACAGCATCCTGCAATCCTCCGAAGAATCCTTAGGGTTCTCCCTCAAGAAGAACAAGGACTGGATGATGAAAACAATCAAGAAATCCAGGATTTGTTGAGGAAGAAGAGAACTGCCCACCAAGCACACCTCGCACTGCCATCCTGTCACGCAAGAAAAATAGCCTTTCGTCTTGCATGCAGCAAGCTCCAACAGAAACTCCGTGACATCCAGAACAAGTGGTGGATCGATCTAGCTGTAAAAACTCAACTATGCGCAGATAGGGGTGATCACAAAGGATTCTATGAGGCCCTGAAAACAGCATACGGGCCTACATACCAGGTACAAAGCCCTCTACTCAGCGCTGATGGTCAAACGCTTCTAACAGATAAAACATCCATTCTGAATCGATGGTCTGAACACTTTCAGACTCTTTTCAGTACCAACCGTGTAGTCCAAGACTCAGCAATTCAGTCCATGACACAACAACCGGTAAAGTATGAATTGGATACTGCCCCCACTTTAGGAGAAACCCTCAAGGCCATACAGCAGGTGAAAATCGGCAAGGCAGCTGGGGTTGATGGAATTCCACCCGAAGTCTGGAAACATGGGGACCTTGCACTCCATACCAAATTTCACGAGTTTGTGGTGCGCTGTTGGGAACTAGGCGAACTACCATCAGACCTCCGTGATGCAGTCATCATCACCTTGTATAAGAAGAAAGGTACTAAATCAGACTGCTCAAATTACCATGGCATTACTCTGCTCTCCATTGCTGGCAAAATCCTGGCAAGAATACTCTTGAATGGAGTAATACCCCCTAGAGCAGATGGAATTCTACCTGAAAGCCAATGTGGTTTCAGAGCCAACAGGAGTACCACAGACATGGTATTTGTTCTCAGACAACTGCAAGAGAAGCGTAGGGAACAGAACAAAGGTCACTATATAACCTTTGTCGAGCTCATCAAGGCTTTTGATACTGTGAGCAGAAAAGGTCTGTGGCAGATTTTGGAACGTTTAGGTTGTCCCCCCAAGTTCCTTAAAATGATCATCTCACTCCATGAGGATCAGCACGGCCAAGTCAGATATGGCAACACACTTTCTGTGCCCTTTCTAATAAAGAATGGCGTGAAACAAGGCTGCGTTCTCGCTCCTACCCTTTTCACAGTCTTTTTCAGCATGATGCTCCAAAGGGCCACGGCAGACCTCAATGATCAGGACGGTATCTACATTCGATATCATACTGATGGAAGCCTATTCAACCTAAGGCGACTGAAGGCCCACACCAAGACCTTAAACCATCTTGTCCGGGAGCTGCTTTACGCTGATGACGCGGCCCTTGTTGCCCACACAGAAGCAACCCTGCAGCATTTAACATCCTGCTTTGCAGATGCTGCTGAGTTCTTTGGGCTGGAAGTCAGTTTAAAGAAGACAGAAGTTCTCCATCAACCTGCACCTCAGGAAGTCCCCCATCATCCCCACATCACCATTGGCCAATCAGAACTCAAAGCAGTCCAGCAGTTTAATTACCTAGGCAGCCTCGTCTCCTCGGATGGGAAGATTGATGGGGAGATAGACAACAGATTAGCAAAGGCATATAGTGCCTTTGGAAAGCTTCATAAAAGAGTATGGCGAAATAAACACCTGAAGAAAAGTACCAAGATCAGTGTTTACAGAGCCATTGTGCTATCTACTCTTTTATATGGATCTGAATCATGGGTCATCTACCGCCACCA
>NW_020925453.1:396245-399204 GCF_003984885.1 Neopelma chrysocephalum | reverse complement strand
GCCTCCCTAAGATCCTGTTTTATGGTGAACTTGCCACCGGCTGCCGCCAGAGAGGAGCCCCGAAAAAAAGATAGAAGGACTCCCTGAAACAACATCTCAGCCTTGGCCATATTGACCACCATAACTGGTCTACTCTGGCCTCCAATCGGGAGGCCTGGAGACACACCATTTATAACGCTGCTGATGCTTTTGAGAAAGCACGCAGGATCAGCCTTGAGGAGAAAAGACAACGCAGAAAGAATCGAGCCTTGCAGAATATACCATCTAAGGAGTCTTTCTGCTGTGCCTTTTGCAACCGGACATGTCTTTCTCGTATTGACCTTTTTAGCCTGCAACGCGCTTGCAAGAAACGTGGGTAGAGCCCTTCCCAAATCTTCGTTCGCGAAGCCTAGCCATGATGATTCTTGGATAGTTATATGTGTTTATTCATATTTATTCTTGTCTAATACTTAAATGTCCTCATTATTCTACTTTTTTTCAGTATATCTGTATTTAAAAATTGTCAACCATATTTTGATGAATTCTTGATGGATGTGCTTAACACTTTGTCTGTTGTATATATTAAGGTTTTTTTAACTGAAGACTTAAAATTCCATACAATACTTTTCATCCACAAAAGGTATCTATAACGTCCTGAAACACTCAAGCCCACTTTCTTTAACACTTGAGCTCACTTGCTTAAACAAAGTTTTCAAGTAAATAGTAAAATATCTAATTTTTTTTAAAAACCTTTTAAAGGTGAACCTTTTTTTGAGTCTGGAGCTCAAGCAAGCAAGCTCAAATGTAAATAAAGGTTGTATGATATATATGTGGATAAATAGGGAAGGCATAATTCAGGGTGCACAACTGAGCCTTAATCCTGTCAATTGCCAATATAAAATACTTAAACTTAGTGCTTTTAATGGTACTTTATATACACTTCTGTGTGTCTGGGAAAAAAACAACAGTTGAATAATCCCAGTCATTTCTCTTACTCTTGCCATAACCTTAATCTTCTATGATTTTTCTCTTCTGAATATTTCTTAAATTTTCAGCATTCTCCATAGTTCTAGAAAGAACATTCATCACTGCACTTTGCAGTACAATTATATTCTTGTTTAGTCTTCTTTCTGTGTCCTAACATAGTTTGCTTTTTTAGTTTGTTACTGCCTTTACAGTCCATATCTCTATTGAACTATGTATGTCCTTCTCCTATATCTTGATTCAGATAGTCAAAACCCCTGTAGTTTGTATTACTAGTCCTGTTGTCCACAAAAATTGGCTTCGTTACCTGGTATGTATCAAGCCAATAATTACACACTCTAGAGACACATTGATTATTTATTTCAGAGTTGTGCAAGCCTAGGTGCTTGGTGGTATTCCACAAATCAAGCACACCAATTATCAAAACCTTTTACTATTTATACATTTTAGAAAACAAAGTGAACTAGTGTTCATTGGCTACAAGTTACATAGTTCTCCTATTAATTAGTATTCTATCTTCTATTGATTAATGATTCTCTAGCTTCTCATGCTAATTAGTCCACATGCTCAGGCTTTCTCTTCTTTTGGGTCAGTGGGTTTCTTGGGTCAGTGGTCTGTGGGTAGGTGGTCGCAGATCTCCCCCTGCTGGAATTACCTTTTACCCACTTAGAGCTGATTTCAGCATAGTTGCTGATTTGGGTTTATTAGTTTCTTCCTTATCTTGGGAGTTCTGCCAGATGTCCTTGAGGCCCATAAGTTCTGCGTTCTTTGTATCCACTATCAGTGGTACATCCTTCATCACAAGCTTTGTTAACCTCCCCCTAGGTCTGAGATCACTGAAGCATGTCCAGCCCTAAACCTTAACAAGGTGATTCTACCAACAAGTAATTTGTGTTTCTAACACATGAACATCACTTAGAGCTTGTTAGCTGCTCTCTGTTTCATGGATTAAATCTCCCTTCTTGTTGATTAGGCTTGAAAGTATAAAAAGATCAAGCTTTAAAGAACACCCTTTCTTAAGAAAATTTTACATATTCCACATTTTGCAACAGTCCCAGGCTTCAGATATGTTAAGGAGTTTAGACTGTGCAATCTAAGTTACTTTTTTTTTCTTTTATAATTAACTGATCTGTTGTTGTACATCTTGGGTTTTCTTCCTTTTCTGCCTATTACAAGTCCATCTAGGAGAAGGATAACAAAGAGAGCTGGAGAGATGTTGACAGATTCCTGCTTAAGCTATGATGTGACCTGGCCTAAGTCTGTTTCTGTCAGTCTTGTCCATTCTTGTTCCAGATGTCTTCAGAAAGAACCTGGAAAGTATTTAAGAGCCTTGAGAACTATTTATTTAGAAAATGTGTACTATATAGAACTGTGCTGGTTTAAAAGTTAACCAGCAAGGGAAAATGAACTCAATTCAAAAGAGAGATTTATAAGTCAGAATAACAATTTATTAAAATAATGCAATAAGTACAATTATACAGACAGACAATTGGTTTTAACCCACAAAACCCAAATGTATACCCAGCACCCTGGGGTATGAACAAAAGTGGTGTACCTTGGCCCACCCCCGAGTCCAAAGCAAAGGGAGAGGGGATAAACCTGCTGGTGGGAGAGCTGCTGCAGTCTGGTCAGAAGTGGTGATTGCAGTCCAGTTGAAGGCAGTGGTCTGCAGTCTAGTTGAAGGCAGTGGTCTGCAATCTTCCTCTGGATCCCACAAGAGATCGCAAGGCTCTGAAACTCCCAGTTATATACTCTCCAGTTCAGGCGGGAGTGCTCAGTCCCTCCCTCAGAGTAGGGAATTCCATAAAAGGGCATGCGGATGCTCAGTCCCTCTTCCATATAAGGGTATCAGAGCAGGGAATTCCATATAAGGATATCAGAGTGGGGAATTCCATAAAAGGGTACAGGAACATCTTCCCACCTTGCAGGCCTCTACTGACAGCAGCTTCTGGGAAATGGCATGGAGGCTATAGAATACACAGTTTTGGGTTACACC